>NW_020622934.1:5983535-6284716 GCF_003573695.1 Papaver somniferum
GTTGGGTTGAGTCTGACTAGGAAACTTACCTTTTTCTCTTAAAGACTCATTTATCTGACTAACCTGGGTTTTCAACTCGGAAATAGCCTGAGAGTTAGCCTGACCTATTCTCTTATTTTCTTCTAAACCCTGAGCAACAGATTTCTGAAACTGCACAGTGTTACGAGTTAATAATGCAAGAGACTCTTCTAAACTCATAATCTTCTTATCCGAAGGGTTCTGAAACTGTACCGGAGCTGAAGGATTCTTAGTATAGCCAAAACCTGGTGGAATCTGAGCATTACTAGACTGACCTTGATTCTGGCCCTTGGACCAAGAAAGGTTTGGATGGTTTCTCCAGCCAGGGTTGTAGGTTTCTGAATATGGGTCAAACTTCTGTCGGTTACCAAACCTAGTGTTGTTATAAAGAACATTGGCTTGCTCTTCAACAACATGGCCTTCCCAAAAAGGCCCATTTCTTCCACTACTACCACTAGAATGACCTAATTCTAAGGCTTCTAACCTTTTGGCTATAGCTGCTATTTTGGCATCTGACTCATGAGATCCTTCTACCCTATTAACATTTCCTCTACTTAGAAGAATTTTTTTCTAGGGTTGCCTACTATTTTCCCATTGTTGGGTCTTATCGGCGATTTCATTCAAAAATGTCATCGCTTCATCAACAGTTTTATTCTCAAACCCACATGTGCATAAGGACTCAACCATGGTTGTTGTTGAATAATCTAAACCCTCGTAAAGGATCTGAACTAACCTAACCTTCTCCAAACCATGATGAGGACATTGAAATATCAATTCATTGAACCTTTCTAAGTACCTATATAAATATTCTCCCTCTTGTTTGGCAAAAGTACATATTTGTGTCATAATAGACGATGTTTTATGCCTTGGGAAAAACTTATGTATAAAGGCAGAAGTAAGTTGGTCATAGGTTTCAATTGACTCAGAGTCCAAACTATACAGCCAAGATTTGGCTTTATCTTTTAAGGAAAAGGGGAATAACCTAAGTTTCAAAGCATCATCACTTAGGTTCTTAATTTTCAGAGTACTACAAACTTCCTCAAATTCCCTAACATGAAAATAGGGGTTCTCATTATCCTTCCCTAAAAACATTGGGAGCATCTGTAAAGTCCCAGGTTTCAGTTCATAATTTGCCTCGGTTTCAGCTAACTTGATACAAGACGAACGAGAGATCCTAGTTGGGTTTAGCAAAGCTTTCAAAGTTTCCATTTCTGGCACTACCAAAGGACTAGGAGTACTAGGGGTACTTTCCTCACGAAGAGACAAATTCTCAAAACTGAAGTTTCCAAAAATGGGGCTCTCAAAAGAACTGTCTTCGAGCTCCCCGCCTTCACAACAAGAACTACTAGGTTTGTCACTAATCAAACGACCTAGAGTGTTTCTTTTCCAAGCCCGTTTAAAAACTTCGGGCATACACTAGAAAAACAAAATCAAAAAGAAAAGTCCTAAAAAGGAAGGGATGTTCCATGCAAACACAAACAAGGCTGACTCCACCACAACAAACCTACTGATTTCTAGCAAACAAAAAGCATGATGGCTCCACTTAGATTGTTTCTAGACCAGCTTCTAATCTTTCGAATGGGAATTCGTTAAAATTTAAGTAAACCCCTCTGGAATCAATCCGAGTCAAATTAAGTTGAGTAGAGGCGAGGGAAGCTCGGTGGAGCTTTGATATCCAAGGCCTCACCGGTATTACAAGGCGGCGCAGTCACGCATTCAACTTACATAAACCGTCAAGAACTTCGAAGTATGCTTAAAAAAGTAACCAATATTTTTCGAATGACTTTCCTGTTAAGCTCGTTACCCTATCGGTCTCGTTCTAGTCAAAATTTTAGGCTTAGGTTCACGTTTGGTGTCGTTTTCCTAAGGCGGGAAAGAAGAGAACGGTGATGAAATCCGAACCCTTATCTTGTATGGCCAGTCCTTGCCCTTTACTAGGAAATTAAAGCAGCCGTTTTCAAGTCCTCAACATATATGCATACGAAGGAAGACAGTAACTCGCTGACAGGGGATTCGCGAGTGTTTCGACAAACTTACCTCCCGTACCAGACGGGGGATGAACCTTTGTAGTCGACTCGGGCCACGACTCCTATGTCATGTACGAACCCGAGGGGCCGAGGTGATATTGTAATCACCGTCCTTCTCTGCAAACAATTTATATTTAAACTACCCTTCCGTAGGGTTAAAAAAAAAATAATGTCCCGAAATTTAAAGTCCAAATTCCAAAAATATAAAGGCAAAAGAAAAAGAAAGTCTAAAAAAAATAAAAATCTACAAAAATAAAAATGTCTCTTTTTTTTCTCTCTTTTTTATAAAATAAAAAAAATCTTCTTCTTTCGCTCCTTTCGTTTGCCTTTTACTCGAAGTCTTTAAGTATTCACCAAAAGCTTTGGCAAAATTTTCTTTCGCTCCAAATTCCGAATTCTGTAAGAAAAAGACAAAAACCCAAAAACGTAAAGAAGAACAAATAAAAAAAAAATCTAAAAAAAAATCTAAAAAATCTAGCCTAAAGACAAGTCCGCGTCGGCGGCGCCAAAAATTTGATGTGTTTTCAAAGTTGTTGTAGTGATAAGATTCGTTCAAGACTTGTGAAAGCAGATTTTAAACTTCATTTTAAATAAAAATATAGGAAACTTAAATAAAAGTGATATGAAAAATATGGAGAAGACTGGGGCTATGGATTCCACTAATTACCAATATCAAAACGATTTAAATTCTCTAATTATAATTATGCAAATCCTTCATTCAAATTGATTCTAAATATTCCAAAAGTTGATTTTTTAGAAATAACAATTGTAAATCGAAAGTATGGGACATCAAAACCCTAGGCTAGCATGCTCCATCAATTGAAATAACAATTGTTTAACAAAAACCATTTATTTTCTATTTATTTATCAAGGAAAATAATCATATAATAATTGCATAAATTAAATAAAATAGAGATTACCACAATTTATTGGCGAAATAGCTTCCTCTGTCGCCCCAGAGGATGGGTTTAGCTCATCATTGTATAAACTTGCTCAAAGTATTGATTCATGCTCAAAATTTGTTTACAAAGATGAAATGAAGAGAAAATAATGAAAATCGGGTGTTTGCAACGTTTATAATTGTTGCAAAACACTGTTACAAAGAACGATAGAAAAGAACTGTTGTTGTTGTATCTCTGCGACCCTCGCGTGGCTATCGTTGTCACTGTTGAAAAACGACTGCCTCTGGTGGTCTTTTGTTCTTCGTGTTCTTCCTAGCAGCAGCAGAAAAGTTTTCTCTGCAACACGATCAATCTCCTCTGTTGTTACTTGAAACTCTCCCTAAACCTCTCTGCTGACCTTCAACGACTTATATAGCCTCACTGCACCCAAATCTCGCATCATAACTGCATATAATTCTATTTTCAATACTCTGCTATCACAGGATATTTCTTTTCCTTTTAAAACCCGTTCACGCGTCTGCAAGTGATTCTCCGTATCTGCTGTTGGTTATACACACTAAAACACGCTACTGAATGTCATTGTTTGGTTCGAACACTCTCAAGACACACGCACAACAAAGAATTTCACGGGAAATGGTGAGATATTCTCATGCACACTGTCCATAATTAACCCGATAAATATAGCCCAACTTAATCCAAGCAAAAGCCCATACCACGCACGCCTGTTAATGTCTGTCACGTCTTCCTCTGAAGATCCAGCCATTGAGTCTCGCTAAAACTCCTCCAAATGATGAACTAAAAATCTTCCAGAGAAGAACCAAACTTTCCTGCTATTTTTCTGTTTGAAGGAAGAAGAAAGGTCAGCCCTTATCCAACGTCTTGGGTGCCAAATAACCAGTGGGTGTTATAGACAAATGGGCTACACATAGCCGTGGGTGCTCCTTAGCAAAAGTGGGGGTCCGTATAGCAAATGTCCTCCAGGGTACTCCGAGCAACTTTTTGAGCCGAATTTTCCAACAATATTTATTTTCAAAAAAATACCTACAAACACACAAAATACCATAATAAGTACGAATATCGAGTACTAACAATACGGAACATTAAGGACAAATTAGACACAAAAATGCGTCTATCAACCATACGCTTTCGTTTGAATATGCTTCTGATAGCGAAACATTTTACTGTTGGGTGGTCGAGCCGTTGATGGTAATTGCAGTACCTAGCGTTCCTGTCCATTTTATTGATGTCTACTACGTTGGTGGTAATTGAATTTCCTTGTTTGCTACCCACTGTTCCAGCAACCCGAACATTTTCTCCCGACTATATGGCAAGGGTGGCGGGTGAATGAAGTCTCGTTTTGGTTGCCTGTTGCCGCCCTGGTTTCTAGTAGCGGATTGATATGCGGGCGCGTTTCATCCATCCGAGCTATTGTTCGCACGCGTATTGCGAGGGACATCGATGCGGTGTTATCTGAATAGCGCCATGTGTGGTCCATGCTCGAATCTTCGACGCAGTCAGGAATCCTTCCTGCAGCTTCTTCAATTCAACGAAGGTCTGGAGTCTAGAGTTAATTAGATCTCTCTTGAAGGAGGTCGTCATTCCACTTATGCAGATCTCTACCAGTGCTCCTTCCTTTATATCCTCGTGGCAATCTAGTGCGAAGTGGAGAAACCGAGTGATGTATCCTCCTATTTCTTCTCCTACCCATTAAATGCATCTGTTTAAGTTTATCGATGTAATCTTCCTGTTTGCTGAATAAAATTTTCTGTGGAAGAGGACGAACATGGTACCCCATGAGTCTATGCTTCCTGGTTTCAGATTGTCATACGATGTGAATGTTGTATCCATAAACGATTTTGGGAATTCTCTCAAGCATAAACTACCGTCAAAGGCATGGTCATTCATAGTTGTTAGGAACCGGTTGAGGTGTTCACACGTATTTCCTTGTCCGTTGTATACTTTGAACTTTTGGGATGTGTAGTCTTCCGGGTATTGATATTCGGTGATCTCGGAGGTATACAGGATGTTCATGAAGTCATAATTGTCCTGTTTTTCCATGCGGTAGTTTGTCTCCAAGTACTTTGCTATTGCCTCTTGTGTTACTGATGTGAGAGCGTTCTTGCCGCTCGCATCGTCCTTTTCCACTTCTCTGATAGTGTCTTGCTCCGCTGTTGTTGTTTGTTCCATCAGTTTTATTAGTTCTTGTTTTCTTTGGACGTGGCTTTCCAACTCTTTCTGCATGTCTCGTAGAGTCAGCGGTGTTGAGCGCGTACCGTTAGTCGCTTGTTGTTTATATTTTCTCTGTGCCGCTTTTGTATTTTCTGGTTGGCGTCCCCACGTGGTTAGTTTTATGACTGCACCCTCTGTTGGTGCTTCTTCCTCGCTGTCGTCGTTCTCGTCTTCTATCGTTACTTCATCAAGGTTAACTGGTCGCTCAATTAACTGGTTTCCTGACGCGCTCGTGCCAATATTTGTTGGGTGTAGAGACGAGCCTCCGGGTGTGGTCGCCAAATGTTGGTGGCTGAATACGAGTTTGGTCTTGCACGTCTTAGTCACAACAATGACAACTTCTTTTACCATAATAGTATGAGAAAGAGCTCTCTTTCCATTATACTATGTCCTTCCTTTTATAGGCTTTTCCTAAAAACCCTTCTTCTTATGATATCATGCCACATGTCATAAGAACCTTCTTATTTACCATTATTGTCATTCCTCCCAATATGACCTTCCATTTCTCATTAATTCTCTCTCTATCCTACTATTTCCCATGAGTATACCTTATTGGAGTTGGGCCTTAGTCGCCAAGTTACCCAAGAGGCTTCCTTCTCTCTAGGGACTCCATGGCTTTACTAAGGGGTAATTATTTTCATGTATCAACAGTAAGACAATTACTCAAGAGAGGAGATTAGTTGCAGTGAACTATATTGAAACAATTAAGAACTTGGAAGACCCGTTTACGTACAGAAATTCTACCAAAGGTACTGGTTTCAATAAAGTGTAAGGAAATGGAACTAAGGTATATGAATGAAGATTGATCACCCATATCAGAAACTCAACCTATGTTTTGGAAAGAATAAACAAGGTTCAATGTGATACCAACAAGTTATGGAAGTGACTATGGTGCACTGAGATTAAAACTTCCCATTTTCTTATTAGTGCAATGCTCTGCAAGAAACAAGGTGGATGCAAATCCTTAATAAGTTTATATTTGCCTAACAGATACATCGCAGAAATAGAGACTTACCTATATGAGTGTGTAAATCAGGTCGTTTCCTAAGATAATAAGATCGTTCTCTAAAGAAGACTCATGAATCCAGGATTTAAGCACATGGCCATTAACGTGCTAGCTACAGAACACACTATTCGCTGAAATCAATATATGTGGAGATTCCGGTTTTATCACTAGGGGTACTTGGTTCAAGACTAGTTTCACTATTGAACCTCGATAAGGCTTTGAATATCTTACACCAAATGAAGGTTGAAATCCAAAAGATACCTATCATTTATATATTGGTTTCCACGATGATGCTTATTCTCAACTGAGCTTGAACTATGTTGGCTTGATCCCACTCGGGTACGTAGGCAGCCACTTTAGTGATTCACAACCACTCTTGTTTTAAAGTTTTTTACTTTGTTTTTGTGTTTTTTCATTTTTGAAATAGGGGGAGAATGTTGAATCTTTTCTCAAATGTTTGTCGCTACGAAAGGGTATGTGTGGGTGGGGGGTGGGGGGTGGGGAGGGGTATAACCCAACGGCTGTTTTTCTATTTTTGAATTTGAAAACCTATTTCGGTTTTCCAGAAATTTCTATCAACGCGTCTCTTCCCATAGGGTTTCTTTCCAAGGGATACCATTAATGGGTACATGTTGAAAGCGTCTGTTGGAGGTGAAAAGACATCTCCAAAAGGTATGAATTCCTTTTTAAATAGCGAAGGTTTTCTCCCATTTCAACACATCAAAATCAATATGTTTTCTTCTTCTCTAATAACATCAACAGAACCTTATACAGTGTGTTTCTTGGTCGGG
This sequence comes from Papaver somniferum, assembly GCF_003573695.1. Classification (NCBI taxonomy): domain Eukaryota; kingdom Viridiplantae; phylum Streptophyta; class Magnoliopsida; order Ranunculales; family Papaveraceae; genus Papaver; species Papaver somniferum. Next base: position 5,990,509 of record NW_020622934.1, read on the forward strand.
TCGAGGAAGCACAATTGTAGCTGTAAAAAATCAAACATCCTACATCTAACATTGATTGAGATTCATGCAAGATAAAGAAGCTAAAAAATATATAAGGACACAAAGGTTTACGTGGTTCGACATGATTACCTACGTCCACGGGGGTGAAAGGTTGATCTTATTACTTGCTCACGATGATACAACAACGATAATACTAAGTAAACACACAAGGATGACCTCACTCAAAATTTATCCTTGTTATCTCACTTACAGAACCTGCCTTTAGCTCAATACATAGATGGGTATTTATAGGCAAAGGTGCTCATACATCAAATCTCCAATGTTTAACTACGCTAGCAATCTTGATGTTTTTGTCGGGTGGTTGATACTAGATCTTCTGATCGTGTCTTCTCCCGATACGGTTGTGTCCCGATGGTTCTCTGTAGTTGGTATGCCTTGGTTCTTCCCGACCCGAATGGTGTGTTCCGTCAGCCTTCTACTCATCGGGCTCACCTTAACTTGACCCTTCTGCTACTGCGCGTGCTCTGCTCGCCGCATTAAATGCTTTGTCCCTTAATTCAAACAGAACCGTTGATTCATCTTGTGTTTTACACGTGTTGTTCTTCTTATCGGACGTGGTAGATATCTTTTTTACCTCGCCTGGTCCTATGGGTTTGATCTTGTACTTCGCTTCTACCCCATCTTCGGGTACCTCATAGCTCAGGATGTTGCCACGTGCATCTGTCAAATATTTACTATTACAATAATCCTTGAATTCGATTACTTTGTTAGGACTTCATTATATCCCAAAGGTTTAATAAGAGATGCTTATTATTCTCGCCAAATTAATTAAGAAAGATCGAATTATTGATTAAAATTATCGAAAGAGCCTTGAAATCAGGGTACACCACTCTTCTATTTCGTTTTCGTCCTCTATTTTTAACCCAAATTTCCAACGTCACGTTCTTTCTCTGCTCCAACTGCACCCACCATCACGGCGCAAAGTAGTATCTTAAAACGTCACCAATATGTGACCCAAAATACGTGTCGAGAATCTATTTGGTGTGGTAAAGGTGTCTCAGTAGAAAGTAGAAACTAGTTTGGCAAGAGGCTGGTAATGATTCCTCATGTTCCCAGCACGAGTGGAGAACTGATGACAGAAAAACAAAAGGTGACGTGGAGGACATCCAACGTCTTGTTACTTTTGTCTTTTTAATCATTAAGATGACATCGAATCTTATTAGCGAAAGTACTGTAATAAATTCCCTGATTATTACTGTAATTAGTAGTAGTTATTATTATACTATAATATATTTATGATTAAACTGTTTTACGTAGTCCACCAGCACAGGCCCACAATCAGAAATGAGCGACCGAGAGAGAGAGAGAGAGAGACAGAAGCAGAAACCTCACTCACTCACTCTTTTTCCTTCTTTTTTCTCTTCTCATTTTTGCGGGTGTGAGAAAAGTGGCAGCAAAAAGAAAAATGGAGGTTGGATTTCTAGGGTTAGGGATAATGGGAAAAGCAATGGCTATGAATCTTCTTCGACATGGTTTCAAAGTCACAGTCTGGAACAGAACCCTCTCTAAAGTAAGTCGCTCTAACAAATCCATGTCGATCTTCTTCTTCTTTTTTTTTTTTTTATTCTTATTCTTTACCTGATCCGATTTCGCAAGAAAAGTAGTTTGAGTTGTGAACTTATTAACATGTAAACTTAACCATACTTGTTATTACAAGGAGTTTTGTCAATTAATAAGTTTTAGCAAACTGCATTCCTTGTAATCCATCGGTGTTAACTCACCAGCCAGAATGCTTGTGACTTTCTCCAAAACATGGTGCCCATACTTGGGTTTTAGCCCAAAGGGATAGAGAGTGACCTACAAAATGACAACGTCTAGGAACATTAAAACACAAAGTTTGGAATAAGGGAATCAAAAAAACTTAACTGTTTTTGGGGTTTTTGGTTATTATGCTGTTATTTATAAGATAAATAAGTAGTTTTTGAATATGACTCAAGTAGTAAGCATGTTCTTTGGATTCTCATATATTCGCTGTTTCCATCTAAATTTTGGATGTTTGGAGCGTATTCCTTTGTATCCCATGTTGCAAGAAAGCAGAAGTGATTAAGGATAAGTAAGGAATGATAAAGGATGTAGAACCTGTATCGAGCTAGTGAAGGGTGATAAAGTCAACATAACATCGAATTTTAATTTTTGTTCACTTTGTTATATTTGAAATTGTAGTGTGAAGAGCTTGTTCAGTTTGGTGCTTCCATTGGAGAAACCCCTGCAGCAGTAGTCAAGAAGTGCAAGTACACCATAGCAATGTTGTCTGATCCTTCTGCTGCACTCGCGGTCAGTAAGAATCTTGATACTGTTTGTTATCCTCACATATTTGAAGCTTTGAAATCCTAACCGAGTTTTAATGTTTGTTAATTTGCAGGTAGTTTTTAACAAGGATGGGGTGCTCGAGCAAATCTCTGAAGGAAAAGGTTACATTGACATGTCTACAGTTGATGCTGATACTTCAATCAAAATTAACGAGGTTCCACTCACTTTTTTTGTGCTAGTTTCATTCTTATCCTGAGGGCGCAATGCACTTGATTATCAGCTTATCTCACTAGTTCTGCTATTCTTCAGTTACCATTTAGATTAGTTTGTCAAACTACTTAGTTTAAACAATAAAATGAGCTTAAGTTTTGTTAAGTATCCCTTTAAAATCTATTTTTGAAGGCAATTCTACAAAAAGACGGTACTTTCCTCGAAGCTCCAGTATCTGGTAGCAAAAAGCCAGCCGAAGATGGTCAATTAGTCATTCTTGCTGCCGGAGATAAGGTAATTAATTCATCTTCGATAGCTAAAGTAGAAACAAAGCCTTATTATTGAAGCTTCCAGATTTAATTTGCGAGTTTCTGTTTTTTATTTTTTCTCTCTATTGGTGGACACAAGTCAAATGGTCTAGATAGGTCAGATATTCTGTATTTGAAGCTCAAATTTGATGGATCAATAGAATAGAGGAGAACGAGAAAATTACAATTGGCAGAAAAAGAAAGCATCCTTTTATAGAATCTGGTAGTAAATAAGTGGTTTAGATTTAGTTGTTCCAAATGGATAGGCATTGGCTGCAAAAATATCTGTCTGCATATTTAAAGTTTTGGCGGTACACAGGCACTTTATGAGGAAGCAATTCCAGCTTTTGATGTCATGGGGAAGAAGTCCTTCTTCTTGGGACAGGTGGGAAATGGAGCGAAAATGAAGCTTGTTGTTAACATGATAATGGGCAGGTTAGTAAACTATATTTTTTCTCGTCAAGGATGTCTTAGCTTTTATCAAATCTGCGGACAGTACACATGGATGATCTGTTAATTTTAAAATCGCTAGAAGTTCATGTAAATATTAATAGTAAATGATCAGCGAGCATTTATCTAATTTTTTCTCTTTAAAGCTCAGCTTAGCTGGTTAATGTATTGTCCCAGATTATTGGACTAATCCTCTGAGTTGAAGTTGCCACTAATATGTTATGTGTGTTCAAGGCTCTGCAAATCTCTTCTGTACTCCATAAATCGTTACCTGTCTGCCAAATTAATTCTTGTAAGATCTTTATGTTCAGATAATCTGCAACCAAAAAGATATATACTGGCGTGCTGAGTATGCCAAGGACAATGAAGCATACTGTAAGATACTTGTATATCTGCAGATAATCTGAACAGAAAGAACTTTAAAGAATAGAGAAATGACATGAAAGATGAAACCAGATGTTTACTGATAATTATTAAACTATGTTGATACTAAATATTAAATTGCCAATTCCATTAGCAAGAAATAAAATGGCTCTAGAAAATATTGAAATCCTGTATATCTAGAAAAATTATAAGGTTATTTTTAATGGCTAGAGATACTTGAAAGAGATGTGGAGGTTATTACTACACAGAGAATGTGTTTTGATTTGCATTAGTCCTCATTTAATTAGTCTCCCTTACTTCAGAATCAAATAATTAGTCCCATTTAACTAGTCCCTCATTAGATCTGTCTTAAATATTTTCTCTAGAAATAATTTACACCTACCTTTATTTGGAGGATGAAGGACTCATTAAACTAAAACTGATATCAGAATACATCTTTTCAGATGAGCATAACTGAGTTTTGGAAATAGAGTGATTTTATTTCGATACAGAGCCACTTCTTGTTATTCATTCCTCTACTTCGTGAGATTTATTTTCTTTTAAATTGGGATTCTTTGCAGTATGATGAATGCATTCTCGGAGGGACTTGTACTGGCCGACAGAAGTGGGTTGAGCCAGCAGATCCTTCTTGACGTGTTGGTAAAATATATATGACTGCACAAAACATAGATCTTTGGTTTCTAAATGTTGGCTTACAATGAATATCTGTTCGGCAGGATTTGGGTGCCATTGCTAATCCAATGTTCAAGATGAAAGGGCCAGCTATGATTCAAAACAATTATTCCCCTGCTTTTCCTTTAAAGCATCAGCAGAAGGACATGAGGCTGGCTCTTGCTCTCGGTGATGAGAATGCAGTATCCATGCCAGTAGCTGCCGCTGCCAATGAGGTCACTGCACACCCTTCCCTTGTTTGTGCAGTTGTGACACATGCACTTAGTTATAGACATTGTGATTAAATATACAGGGCAAACAAAAGCAAGCGGCATTACACCCTCACACTTTCAAGACATATTTTGATTGGTTAAACAAAACACACTTGAAATCTGTAATGCTAGGCTTTCAACCCTTATACTGACTGCGGTGGAGATGATTCATAAATCGCATTTCTTACATACATATTGGCCAACTTCACAAATATACAGTCCAAAGTATCATTATTTTACCTACTACACCTGATAAATTCTTTCTTTATTTCCTTTTAGGCATTCAAAACCGCCAGAAGCCTGGAGTTGGGTGACTTCGATTTTTCAGCTGTACTCGAAGCAGTTAAGGTATCAAGGGATCTGGGTAACGTGAAACATGCAAGTACTCAATAAGATGGTGTACCCACAAGAGATCTACAAAAGATGAAATCGTAGTCATTGTTGTGTTGCTTAAAAGCTGTGCACTTGAAGTTTATCTTCAACATCATTGATTATAGTGTAAAAATTTCTCTCTCGCCCTTAGAAAATTAGGGTGTCATAGCAGCAAATGATCTCCAATTTCATACAAGAAATGTGCTTATCCTTTTTTTTTTTTTGATGCTCAATACAATCTTCTGTGTTTCCACTTTTAAAAAGCGTAAATCCCTAAGTTCATGAATCGTATTACCTTTCAAGCTTGCTGCAATGTAGTTGATTCTACTATGAAATGGCTGATTACATACCCACCACACAAGCCAAAAAAAGTTTACCATAGGGCCGATTGGCTCCAACTATTTGCCACCTATACTTTTCCTACTTGCCACCCACATTAATTGCCACCACCATTCATACTATTTACCGCCCACATAATTTTTGATGTAGAAATTGACGTTTAGTCCCAAAGTAGTTGGGCTTTAGACAGGCTAGTCCTACCCTTCCGGGCCTAGTACTGGTTAGTCCTTATTTACCAAATGATGAACGGGTTAGTCCAAATCTTGACAATTCACTCCAAACTGAATTTTATTGATGACTAAATTGACCCTTCTATATAATCTACTTTGCCTGTGTCGATGCCTAGCTCGTCTCTCTCCTTCTTCCAGTCAATTTTCTCTTCCCACGATCTACTTTCTTATCCGCCAAAAAAATTACTCCCAGTCGTTTCGATCATCAAAACTAGGATTTTCTAATTGATTCAGTCTTTTCAAAGGCGATGAAGAGCAAATCATCATCATCATGTGAGGAAAAAAGAGTTGATGTGTTTAACGAAGATGATGCACAAATTGGATTCTTTCTGAATCAAATATGAAGGAATTCCAAAATTCTTTTAAGAATTCCATGCAAAAGTAATCCAAGGAAGCTACTAATAAAGCTACTTTCCAAGTATATAAGCATACAACTCTTAATTGTTGTACGTATTTGTGTTTTACCGATTAGTTGAATCACTAAATTTAGTTATGGGATTTCTATTAGTTTCTTTAAATTAGGGTTAGTTATTATCATATAAACTAATTCAATTTTGTATGAGAAAGTTCTTAGTATATCTTTAGATGGTTTTTTCTTTGGTTCTGTAGATTTTTAAAAGGCATGTGCAGTATTAAGTTCTAATTTTTTGTAGTTTTTTTTGTATTCATTAGAATGGAGAAGAAGAAAGTTGTGGTACCAGCGGAAAATGCGACTCAAAAAAAATTAAGTATATGCGGGAACCGATTCAAGGTCAGTTCTAGACAATTTAAGTGTGTTTCAAATGAATTAAACTATTATGATATCTAGGTCACATGAATTATTGTGATTTAATCACATAAGGGAGTATGTGATTTTTTGTCGCGGCTCCACATTTAAATGGTTTTGGTTTAAAGCTTTTCGTTTGGGCTACTGAACCGTACATAGGGTCATTATTATTGTCAATCTTGAAGAAAGTAAAATGAATGAGGTTGGTTTATGCAGCACTGGTTTCTTCTAATTGGATTTCCTATGTATAATGCTTTTATAACATATGAGTGTCAATTGAAACTATTTATTGATTCCTTCTAATTCGCTAGTGTTGAGAAATGTATTTAACCAAGCCAACTTGATGATTGGATCACTAAAAAAGATAATAATAATGGTAAAATCGATCTTTTAGATTCCCATTAGTTAGTTTAGACTCGCATTATGAGAAAGATTCCATTAGACTCCCATTAGTTAGTTTAGATTATCTTGATTCCAAATCATGGAGCTCTTGCAAAGAAAAATACTTGTGAAATAAAATTTTGAAACTATCCGAGTAGTTAATCGCAGTATTGCAAAGTTCAAATAGTACAACAAGCGGAACAAAAGTAATTCAAATGTGTGTATAATTGTACATATGTTGATTTAAATGTGTACATAATTGTACACATGTGGATTTTTAGTGTGTACATAGTTGTACACATGTTTATCGGTAATATTTACGTGGCTGTACACACTAATAACTTTTGATTTTCTTGTTTTCTTTTTTTAGCTCTTTTAGAGATATTTTTTTATATCATTATATTTTGATTTTACATGTAGCGATTGTGGTAACAGTAGTGATGGAATTATTAATGTGTACATATTTAGATACATAGTTGTTAATATGGTGTACATAGTTGTGCACATGTTATTGTTTTTGAAGTTGGGCATATCTTTGCAATTTAGTGTTTTCTTTTTATATGTTTTTCTTCAAACCAACTAATTGATGGCTAATATTTTATTTTTCAGGTTGAATATCATGAGGATCATATCTAAGAGACTCATAGAAGATGAAGAAAATTTCAACAATGGACTCACTTCCACTTTTAACTTTTGTTTCATATCTAGGACTTTTGTTCCATGTCTATAACAATTTTTTTTTATGGATATCTTTTCAGGAGATTTTTCGGCATCATTATCATAGGTTTTTTGGCATCATTAATAAAAAAAATTCAGGATATCTTTTCAGTAGTTGAAGCTACGTAGAGTCACCGGTAGTATAAAAGCTATTTTGAATGGTCGGTGTGCAAAATCTATTTTATGCTCACTGCTATTTTTCCCGTTACCCTTGTTTATCTATTTTATTTGTCTTTTGTTTTCTTTCATTCCATCTTGGCTTGTCATGATTTCTTACATTTTTTTCAATATGTAACAATATCGGCAGTAGCAAAACGAGTTGCATCTCACAATAGTAAAGTTGGTAAGGTAAATTCTTCACATGTAGCCTTCTAACCATTTACTCCTTGTAAAATCTGTAAAGATAATCTGGTAGAATTCTTATGTGCATTTCTTTTATTCTCCCGATTGTAGGAGGTGTACTTATTTGTGCACCAGTTGTACGCAGTGTAATTTTTACTACACCAGTTCTAGGCAATGTCTTTTTAGTACACCAGTTTTCGAAACAGATAAACTTTTTGTAACAGTCTTAGTTGTAGCCTTTTCGCTTCAAGTTTTTATTGAAACCATAATGGGTTAATTAAGTTTTCTCCAGAGAGGCCTTTTAATATTGAATACTTAATGTGTACATAATTGTACACATGTTGTTCCTAATGTGTACATAGTTTGTACACCTTGTTGATCGCTAATGTGTACCTGTTGATTATTTAATGAGTGGTTTTTAACAACCATGACTACACGAATTTTGAAGAGGCCCGTCCTCGAACAAGATAATGACATCGTAATTTGAATTGGATTTTTGGGTTAGTTTGCATAGATTAATAGCTAGATGCAATCCATGTTTGGGACATTTTTATTGTACTCCGTGTTATGCTTTTGATGCTTAACTTTGAGGAGGTATTTTTTATAAACCGAATGATTGATGTTAGACGACCGTTAATTCATTATCTGTAGTGTTCTTATCTTAGTTTCCAGCCCGGCTGGCTAGCAGAAGTTTGATGAATTTAATAGAGTGAAAATTTCTGCTGAAGTTTTCCTTGATAGATCTTTAGAGATGATGTGATCCTGATATATTCATTTCTGGGTTTTGATTTAGGGAATATGAAGAGTGACACAGTAACAAAAATATTGTCAATCCAGCCATTCGGAGATTACAGAGCTACACCATCAGTTTAGCACACAGAGCCACGTGATTATCATCTTGAGATTGCAATGCTACATGACCAGTTTGACCATTCTCGATCATCAAACCATTCTATCGAGTTACTGAGGTTTGATTCTAAATTATTCTATTTACCTTACATTATCAATTGGTTCAATTATATTAGCAGAGATTGTGCTCGTATTCATAATCTTTTTGGAGTTATGGGTCGAAGGACTAGTTAGTAATGATTTTTTAATACGTTAAGTTGCATTCTAATGAATTGATTGGATAATGCATTCGTCGTGTTTGAAACTGCTTGTCACTTTTATTGAAATAAAATTAGTCGGTAGTTGTAATGGAACTAGTTCAGCACGAGGGGGCGCACAACAAGTTGTATGTGGTGTACAAACTGGTACACCTTGTCTTGTCATAAGATTTACTGGATTTTCGTAAACGTGTATATGTTTGTATACAAGTGGAAATTAAGATTTTTAAAAAATGAGAATTATATAGTCATATGGGTACTCTTTTTGTATCTCTTGGAAAGAGCTTTATGAATATATAAGGTTTGCGAATTTTGGACAAACGGTTCAAAAGATTGATGTAGTTTTTCAAGTGGTAAATAAATTTCGTTCAACTCGGACTTGTGTAGACTCGATTCTAGACTTAAATATTAACTCTAATAAATATATACAAAAAGATGATATGAATATCGGAGAAACTGGGACTTAGAATTCCACCAAACTCATAACATAAGGTTCAAATATTAATTCTTTTAACAATTATAGCTCAACAAAGGTATGGATTCTTATTTTTGCCAAGGAAGATTCTTAAAACATTAGTTGTAAATCCTAAGCATGGGACATAAAAACATCTAAGCAAGAATGACCCATCAAATGAGATGACAACTAATTAATTAAAATCATAATTCAATTTTAATTAGTGCAAAAGTCATATAAGAATTAAATATAATTACCCACGTATGAATATTGGCTTCCTCCGTCATCCCAGTGTTAGAGTTCTCAAAGTAGGTGTTTATAGCTCAGAAGTGTGAAAAACAAGAGAAAACTAATAAAGCAGACAGTTTGCAACGCTAGAAAGACGTTACAAACAGACTGTTACAATGGGTTTTGAACTGTTACAGAGAAAAGATGACAAGCTTGTGATATATGAGATCTGTTGAACAACGATACTTCTGTTGTGTTGTTCGAATAAGACTGCCTCTGCGAATTTCCTCCTCTGTCCAATGTTCTTCAGCTTCTCTTCTTCACCAGCAGCAGGTGAATATTCCTGCAACTTCACCTACGCTTCTCTGCTCCGATTCTATCGACCCAAACTCTAGACTATCCTCTGTGAGACCCGAACAACTCTTTTTATATCATACATGGCAAAGAAATACCGATTATATCTCTCTTTTTCTTTGAGCAAAAGTCTCGGCCTTTTCTTCCAAAGTTACGGGATTTCCTTGCATCTTTCTACACGTCTCTTTCCCTTTTTCAACCCAAACTCCTCTATATTTGCTGAATGAGATCTCAGGGAATATTTTCTCCATGTAACTGCCTTTAATAACACCAACAAAGTACCCGAGAGTACACCATACTCTGTTTTGATTCTCTCTAAAGTTCCGAGCATAATTCCTTTTCTTTCTCTCTATTACCGCATATGAGCTGTTCCAAACACTTCCGAAGATAGAACCGAATCTTCCCAAAGCAAATATATTTCTTTTCTCTGCACGTAACTTCCATAAACAATCCCACACAGACTCGATAATATTTCTCTTACTGTTTTGTAGGAAACCCGATAATCCAGTCCAATTTGCTCCGTTAAATAACTTATACCAGCCATGTTTACGCATTTAGAATCCATCCCATAAGAAATATGAAATTGAATCTCCTTAAATCTCTCCAACTCCGTTCCAGCAAAGTCGTGCAGATGTAAACAAAATTTCCCGCCAAACTGAAGTTTAAATGATGAAGATAGTTTGCCCCCTAACCAGTTCTAGTGTGCCAATAGGAGTTGCCCTGTGGGTTCCCCTTATTAACTGGGTACCCCTTATCCAAAGTAGGGGATCCATGTAGTAATGTCCTCCGGGTGTGCAAATTCCACTTTTCGAGCCAAATTCGCCGCAAAAGCTTATTTATCCAAAAGCACCTACAAAGACATAAATAACAAAATAAGTACAAAATCGAGCACTAAAATACATAGAATTGAGATCATATCAGACACATAAATGTGTCAAAGATACATTGTTTTTATTTACTTTTTTATATTATTTAAAATTGATGACATCATCATGATTTATTTTGGATTAAACCGTAAATATTTGGACTAAATTGTAAATCAGGAAAGTTATATGTGTATTTTCCATATTTTAAATAACTTTTGGACTAAATTATACCTAGTTAACTAGGGATGGACTAGTCCATACATTTTCACGCGTTTTTGGACTAAACCATTTTTTTCCCATTTTTGATACACAATTCCTTGACTTTTTATTTACACCCAACAAAAAAACCACCCCAACAACAAAATAGTTGTTCTTCACCATCTCTACCGACCACCTACTCCTCCATCTTCGCTCACCGATCTTTAGCATCATTCATATATTTCTTAATTTTTTGTACTAATTTTTGATTGTCACTGATCCACTGTTGACATATGTAATCGTCTAAAACTGGACGATTGAATGGCCTGATTTTTTCTCTCTATGGTTTTATCATTATGCAACAAAGCTATGTGAGCTTAAATCCCCAAGTGACATATAAGAAGACAATAGACGAATATGGAATCAATAAAAAATTATTTATGTTCAAATGGTTGGTTGTTGTAAGTTTGCTATGATAACGGTTTTTATAAAAGGTTTTTGGGAACTTTTAATCTGTAATGTACTCGACTAATGAACATTTCTTGATTGTCTCATTCATTCAGTCTTTTGATTGCGGGAGTAAACACAATTGTTTACAAATTAAAAAGAAAATTCTAATCTAGGATTAATGTTTTTTTTATTGTAAATCTAGAAAGTGTAGAAAAGGAGACACAAAATAGAGGAGAGGAAGAAAATCTATTCATTAGTACAATGGACAAACATATAGAGCCTCTATTTATAGGGCTAGACACAAGGGAATCCCAGTAATAAACGAGATTTACCTTTGATATTCTTAACATAATTACACGTTTATAACACTCCCCCTGATGACATTATGTCTAAGCTAATTGTCTCGTTAAAACCTTGTTAGGAAATTCCAAAAGGACAAAACCTGATCGAAGGGAAAAGAGTACAATTGAGAAAACTTAGAAAAGATTTGGACACGCAGATGTTGCCTCATTAAAACCTTGACAAAGAAAACCCAGTGGGATTAACCTTGATGAAGGAAAAAGAGTACAACGTGATAGTCAAGTAAAATACCTTCTAATTTGATACTCCTCCTGATAAGTACTTCAGTTAAATCTTGGCTTGCAAATCTTCGAGTCGAGCCAATTTCGGTAAACGAATTTCTTGAATACTGGAGATAGCAATGCCTTCATGACAATTGATGAAGTCTTCTATTGTGTTAGTCTTCTAATGGTAGTGTTCTCGAGTCTTGATGCTTCTTTACATACACTAAGGACTTGCTTCTTGGATTACTAGCTTCTCGAAGATGATTTGAAGAAGTAGTTGATGTAATTTATTCAACAAAGCGCCAATACGCAGTTACAGTACCGTAGGTGTACAAATTTTGTAGTCATACTATGGATTAGAATGATACCTAAATTCATAGGAGATGGTTATGTTGATGTGGTCTAACAAAATGACTTAGTTAATGGTGGGAATTCACCAAATAACCAAAATCCATACAACTCCCCCTTCGATGACCACCATGTTGAATTAAATTTCCTCACTAAAACATTGCCAGTAAAACCCAATGAGAAAAAATATGGACGAAGGAAAAAGAGCACAAATATCAACATTAAAAGAAATTGAAACGTCAGAGATGTTGCCTCATTAAAACCTTGTCAGGAAAACCACATGGGACAAAACCTGAAAACGAAGGGAAAAGAGTACAACTTTTAACGATTCATGGATGCTAACTCAACAATATGAGTATTATAGAAAATAAGTACCAAAATCATAACTACAGTCTACATCATAGACAAGTTTTAAGCAAGCATAATATTCAAACTGCAGATTTTAAGAAATAAATGAAAATAGAATTTATGATGCTAAAGCATGGATTTTTGTGTTTTTAAGGACTCCTCAAGAGACCTAGAAAGTTGATATCATCAACTAATTAATCCGGATTTTTGGTCTTTTACCAAATTTTTGAAAAACACATAAAGGATTGTTACACTTGACGTAATCGAGTCAGATGGCTGCCTGAATGTATTTTAATCCACTAAGGATTACAAATTCGATGTTGTTCTCCGGCCACATATCTTGTCTGAATGCAATAAGAATCATTCAAGACTACCACACCAAATGCATCATTTAGGAAGAACAAAATATTATTGAACCAATCCTAGGGTCTGAGCAAATGTGAAACCCTTCAATCGTGTATTCAATGATTATTTTTCTCATATAACACATTATAATGACTACACCTAGAGGTGTAAATTGGGACGGGCCAGCACGTTTATGGCACAACACGTTAAAATTCGAGCACGACACAGCACGTGACCGGCCCATCACGTTTGTTTAATGTGTTGTGTTGTGCCATACAAATAGGCATAGCGGCATAGCACAGCACGCGGCACGTGTTAGCACGCAGCACAACACATGAAGAAAGCACGCCACGTCACGCATACAATACTACACAATACATCACATTTGATGCATATTTCACAAAAAAATCATTGTTTTAGCCAATTTGTGACATTTTACTTTCGTTATGCTAATTTATTTCTGTAATAATACATGTACTAACTAAAATATCTCAAAAATATTTATTTTGGAGAACACAAAATAAGTGTGCTAGCACAACACAGCACGGCGCAACACGTTTATTTTTCTGGCATAGCACGGCACGCCATTTAGCACAGCACAACACGTCTGAATCTCTGGCACAGCCCAACACAACACGCAACATGCTAAGCACGTGACTTCATGGGCTGGGCTGTGCCGAGACGGCACGTTTTACACCTCTAACTATACCAACCTAAAATATGCTCGGCAATTTTATGGTGTCAAGTCTTGGATCCAAAATTGCGTCGATCGAGAAATTAATCCAACCTAGTTGGATTGTATGCCAACCAATCACATATGTCAATATTCCTCTGCATAGGGGTTAACTACCACCATCTTTATTATTTCGGTAGCTACTATAAATGAATATTTGACAATCATTAGCTTATTACGAGCCCACACAATTCTCAAGTTTATGCATATCTTGAAAAAATCTCAGAATTACTGGTACCAGTGCCGGCGGGTATTATAATCTCCTCCCCTTAAAATGAGGAGATAATAACTTTGAGAATGTGAATCGTGTTTTTGGTACACTCAATTGGAGCACTACCAGTAGCTTCTTATGGAACGCTAGTTATTTTATTAGATGTGACTGGATTTTCCTCTTAAAGAGGCAAACACTTATGTAAAAGCAAATGAGACATTTCACACCTACTCAATAACAGCCTTTTTCAATTTTATCATGATCGGAGAGAAATTGATATAACATTTAAGTTAATTAACACCAATTTTTGCTGGTAGTATATAGTCTCCCCCTGATTATGGCGGAAATATTTTCATATCATAAAAACAAAAATAAATTTCGTAAAGTACGTATTATCCGATTAATTCAAGGACATATACTTATAATAATTTCTGGATATTAACAATACCAGTTTGGACAGTAGATATTGACTCCAGGAGCCATAAAAAAATTGTCCTAGAATTGTAATCTACTTGAGATACAAATTGAACATCAACCATGTATTTCATTAGTTACAGCAAAAATATACAAATAAGACTCCAAAATAATTTCATGACCTCAAGGATCAACGAGGTAATGAACTATAATGAAATTATGGACTTCTTTATCAAAATAAAATTATAACAAGATCGATATAGTCACAACAAAGACTAATGATATAGCTAACAAGCCGGGTGTGCACCCTTTGATCTTTAGTGTCCAATTCCAAATACAAGTGGAACAACTTCAAATTTGGATAATAATACAAGGAAGAGAATTAAAAATTGCTAAATATCCCCCAGTAATGCAGCAATTCTCCGTTACATTGATGTTTGCAATTGTGAATACACGATAACGACATCTCATCCTTCTAGGATTTACAGAGAAATCAGTTTCAATTGGCTTATATGATTATTTTTAAGAAAATAAAGAAATCATTGTCATTATCGACTTTGAAAGAAAAAAATCACTATGTGGTCAAAAAATTCACTCGTTTTTGACAAAAAGTTAGAAAATATGCCAATCTTATTGAAACGATGGAGAAAATTAGCACCAATTAGTTTATACGATTTATTAAACTCTCGTATCGACAAAAATAAAACAAAAAAAATTGTCGTTTTAGTCATCGCAATGGAAAAATCCACTTTTGTGGTCGATGTATGGTTTCTTGTAAGAAAAAGTAGAAACCGATTATAAAAATCACATGATCTTTATCGAATGGACGAAGATACCAAACTCAATTGGACGGAGATTTTTCAACCATGCATGTGAATAATTACCATGATGGTAATCAAATTGCGATAATACCAATTTTTTCATGATTATAGTTTCATTAGAGGAAAAGAAACTATAAAGCATCTTTGGATGTATTTGGTTTTTCTTTCTCTATAAGAAAATTATAGAAAAGTGGAAATCAAACCTTTTCATTGAAGTTGATCACCAATGCCCCATAAGTATAAAGATAATGTCTTGTAGGGATTATCATGGAGTTTAATAGCACCAAGAATAAATTGGATAATAACCGCGATCAAACTCTCATGGTCGAGATTGTAAAGATATGACTATCCCATGATACTTATGGAAAAAGAAAAGCATCACGTTGACCATTAATATTAGTAGAAAATAAATACCAGACTAGCTAATGTACTGGTATATAAAACTGGTTGCTCCTTAAATACATATACAATCGTAAAAATAAACAACTCAGAGATCTGAATAAAGCAATGATAGCAAAGCTGGTTTGGAAATTCTTAAATGATGAGGATTGTTTTTGGGGGAAGATTATGAAAGCAAAGTACCTGAAAAATGGTAATTTCTGGGAGGTCAAAAAACCCAACAGGTGCTCAACAACTTGGAATGCAATGCTGACAGCCAGGAAAGATATGAAAGATGGGTGATGTTGGTCAGTGGTGACTGGGAAAGACATAAATGTTTGGACTGATCCATGGATACCAGGCCTAATAAACAACAAACCTGAGAAGACAGATGATGAGGATAATACAAATGTTAAGGTGAAGGAGCTCATTATTCAAGAAGAACACAGATGGGATGAAAACAAGCTGCAACAGCTGTTCAACCAAACTGAAGTTACAAAAATAATGGAGATTCATTTACCTAAACGGAATACAGATGATTCTGCTGACAAACTGTTACGGACCCATCATCCAAAAGGTGAATTTTCTTCTAAGTCCTTCCTCAAAACCATGAACAATAGAAAGCCATCAACATCCACCAATTATGTGTTCCCATGGAAGAAATTATGGAATGTCAAAAATATATCGCCAAGAATTCAGATCTTTTTGTGGTGTCTGCTCAAGAATGGACTTCCAGTGGCTCAAAGTATAAGGAAACACATCCATGGGATTAATGATGAATGCAAATTATGTGACAGAAGTGTCGAATCTACATAGCATCTGTTTTTAACCTGTCACACCACTCAAGCAATCCTTTTTGCTTCCCCTTTAAGTCTAAGAACAGGTGAGCTACCGAATACTACTGTAAATGATTACACTAAGCAACGGCTAGAGGAAGGAGAAGACTATGCTAAATTGAAGATGGTAGATTGATTTTGGTGGGCTATATGGAAAGTAAGAAATGATGTGGTTTTCAACAAAGAAAGATGTTGCATAAACTCTGTCATCAAAGAAGCAATGTATTGGTATAACATGGAGATTACTGTTGATGAGTCTGAGACCATGCCAACTGAGAATGATTATCTGGAGTCTAGTAATGACAGCTGGGAACCCCTTGATGAGAATAGAATCAAAATTAATTTTGATGGTGCTGCTGGGCCTAAGGGTTATGCATGTGGAGCTGTCGTGAGAGATAATGTTGCTGCATTTCAGGGTAGCATGAATAAATACTTCACTTACTGCACGACTGTTGAGGCTGAGGCGTACGAGGCTTTGCTAGCAGTTGAATTGGCGGAAAGAAAAGCTTTCATAAATATTGTGATTGAAGGGGAATCGCTGGTGGTTATAGATGCGCTTAAGCATAGGCAGTACAAACCTAATTGGCATATTCAGAACACGATAAACAAAATCAAAGATCCACTGCAAGACTCAATTCTGTGGAATTCAGGTATATCAAAAAGTCTACCAATAATGTGGTACACAGTTTAGCAGCTTTGGCTGCTGATACTCGGCTCTCTTCTCCTCCTTCTTGTATTGCTCAAATCATTGAGATTGAGCATTCCATTACTAGCTAGTTCCCTTTGTTTTCTTGTTTTTCTTTTTTCCCATTCAAAAAAAAAAAAAACAAAAAAAACTTAGAGATTAATTTAACAATAACACCACTTACACCAATAACACTGGACCCTTTTATGTCCATGACGTGTTAGTAGCTATCAAATTGTCTTTGCCTATCTCAAGATCAATCTACAAAAAGACAAACTAAAAATTAGTTGTCATATCAAAATCAACATATCCATCAATAGTATATATACAGACACATATGCATGAATAATATTTATAGGAAGAATATGCATCAATAGCATATATATGCATAAATAAATAGTATTTATAGGATGAATAGTATAAAGAGATTTGATTAGTTGGCCACATAAGGACATCCCAGTAATAAATGAGATTTACCCTAGATATTCTTAACATAATTACACGTTTATAACATTTTTAATGGTTTTTAGTGAAAAGAGAGACTAATGGAGAAGAAGATAGATTAGAATGGTGATAGTTATAATCAAATTTAATTTGACTAATAGGAAAATTTAGAAATGAAAAGTATATTTTACTTTAGAAATCCTGATAAGGGTGGAAAATAGGAAAAGTGTGGGTGGTAATAGGTAGAACCAATAAGGGAGGTTGGGGATCGAACCCTTGTAATAGCATAAATCCTAAGCTAATATCTTAGGTGTAGTTCTAGGAACCACTATTCTGACCTATCAAAAATAAAGGTGGAACCAAACAAAAAATTACTTGTGACTGTTGTATGTTACCCGAACAAAATAAGCTTGCAGGCGCAGCCATCGCCACAGCAAGGGCAAAAGAACGGTCCAAAAACAAATGTTGATATGTCCCATAGCAAAATGAAAAGATACACAAAATGTTGTTGCGTCTGATAGCAAACTGAAACAATACACAAATTGCAACAAGGAGCAGTGGTATCACCTGTGTAAGCAACAATATCATTTGTTGCTACCCGTTCGTGTCGTAACTTCCAAACCATCCTAGCTCTTTTGTCTAGGTATGCAATGTTCAGACTGAAATAACATTCGAGAATTTTTTTTGATGGGTGCAAATACCGACGGGAGCATGGGGCCGAATAGGGATTTGACACTTATCTCATTTTATCCAGACAATTATATCATTGATGATGTTATCTCACATGGGTATTGTCCATCTTAGTTACGCATAATAATTAATAGGACCAAACAACAATATATCTTTTTAAAAAGGACCAAACCAACTTTATTATATTATTTTTAGGACTAAATGGTAGTTTCTACTTAAAAAAAAGTTGTACTTGGATGTATAAATTTATAACTAGTTTTTTTTTTGATGGAAAAAGAAATATATTAATCAAGAAATAAAGTGCATAAGATTTACAATATCGTTTTTCTCAAAAATATTGGACATCACACTGGATTGAGATATCCTTAGCTGAATTTGGGTTGAGAAATTCCGAATATTCTTTGCCCGCACTTCCTTAGCCACCTTGTCCGCAGCTAAGTTATATCTTCTGTTAATATATAGCACCTGAGCTTGAGGGAGTTTTTGCATAATTGTTTGAGTCTCCTTTATGGTGTTTTCTGCACTCCAATCTGGTATTTTACATTCCTTATTGATGGTTTCAGCTAGCATATTGCAATCTGTAACTAAAGTAACACTAGATAAAATATTGTCACTCAGCCAAGAGGCGGCTTTTAATAAAGCTTTTGATTCCGCGTGGAATGCTGAAGAAGCCCTATCTGATCCCGCTGCAATTTGCATAAAAGTTTCGTTTTCCACCGAATATAGGATGAAAGCATATCCCATGGTTGAATTCTCGTTTTTAAAAGCCGCATCTATGAATAGAATCCAGTCCGATGTTAATCTTGACCATTTTTCTTTATATATCTTACCTTGTTGAACCTTTTTGTTCTTCTCAATATTCTCTTGAGGATATTGTTGTAAGAATTTTCTTATTTGCTCTATAAGAGAATTGGTTTGGTTTAATTTTATCAAAAACTACTGAGCATCTATATTTCCATATAAACCAAGAGATTGTTGCAATTTTATCAGAGAGCTTCTCAAGATCTGGTCTCGTAATCCACTCTTTAATCCGTGTTGCGATCGAATCTGTATCAGATCTTGAGTTGACCACATCTAGAGAAAGCCCAAACCAAACAGCTCTAGCAAAAGGGCAAGATCTTAGTAGGTGTTGCTCTGTTTCTTGTACTTGAGCGTTACACATTGGGAAATCCGTAATGAAATCTTTGTTATGTGCTCCAAGTCTTGTATTTGTTGGGAGAGCTTTTTGAGCTAATTTCCAAATGAATAACTTTATCCTTGGAATCACTTTAATTTTCCAAATCTCTTGCCAAGGAACTTCCACTGAGTTGTTGTTTTCTTGGTCTTGGTTAATAAGGAAATTGTAGACATTTTTTACAGAGAAAATTCATGAGTAGTGGTGTTGCCATCTATCCTTATCTTGTTCTTGAATATTTGGAGAGATGGCTAGAATTTTTTCTTTTACATCATTCGTGAAGAGAAACTCTAGTTTATCTTGATCCCAACCTTCTTCTTATGTAATCAGTTCACTCACCCTTTGTGGAATAGGCTCTGTAGAATCAATTGGTTTTTGAATAGTATTTTCAGTAGGAATCCATTTATCTTCCCAAATTCTGACCGAAGCTCCATTTTTGACTTGCCAAACGAAGTTTCCTTTTATGAGGCTTAACCCTTTTTGTATGCTTGTCCAAATCCAGGATAAATTTGTTTTTCTAGAACCTTATAATGGGTGGTTATTAGGAAAATATTTGGATTTCAATAATCTAGCCCAAAGTTGATCGTGCTCTGAGATAAGTCTGCTAGCCAGCTTCGTTAGGAGGGAAATATTAAATTGATGTGGGTTTTTAATTCCAAGTCCTCCTTGTGATATTAGTTTGCAAATGCTGGCCCAAGCCTTAAAATAACCTCCTCTTTTTTTGTTATTATCTTTATTCCACCAAAAGTCTCTTTGGATTTTATCCATTTTGTCTAGGGTTTCCTTAGGAAGGTCAAGGATCTGCATCTGGTAGGTAGGGTAGACTTGTAGAACCGATTTTATCAGCACCGTTCTTCCAGCTTGAGAGAGTAATTTCGATTTCCAACCTTGCAGAGTATGATAGTACTTTGTAGAATGGCTTCAAAATTCTCCTTTATTTTTTTTATCAAAAAAGAGCGGCGTTCCTAAGTATTTGTCATTTTTTGTCATCAGAGGGACTTTTAGAATTTTCGCAATAATTTTCCCATGTTTCGGATGAATTCTATGGCTGAAATATATTCCGGATTTTTGAAGATTTATCATTTGACCCGTAATTTCACCAAGCCTGAATAAGATGTCTAGAAGATTTTTTTCTTCGCCTAAGTCGGCTTTTGTGAAAAGGAAGTAATAATCGGCGAAGAAAAGGTGGGAAATGTTAGGAGCACTTTTGTTTATCTTTAGACCACAAATTTTCTTATTAGATACCGCCTTTTCTAGAAGTCTAGAGAGGATTTCCATGCAGATTAAGAAGAGGTATGGAGAGAGAGGGTCGCCCTGTCTTAGCCCTCTAGAAGTTTTGAAAGTTGGACCCGGAGAGCCATTTAGAAGGATGGTGAAATAAGTTGTAGAGATACATTGCATAATGAGATTAACCTAGTGATTGTTAAAGCCTAGCGCTGTAAGAGCCGAATTAATAAAATTCTATTCCACTCTGTCAAAGGCTTTGGAAAGATCTAATTTTAGAGCGAAGTGGCCTTTTCTAGCTTTAGAAGTTTTCATAATGTGGATAAGCTCATGGGCAATGATAATGTTATCCGTGATTTGTCTACCGAGTAGAAAGGCTGATTGGTTCAGAGAAATTATTTTATTCAGAATTGGTTTTAGACGGTTGGAAAGAATTTTAGAAATGATTTTGTATATTGTATTACTCAGGCTAATGGGTCTAAAGTCAGCTAGGGTTTGTGGGGTGGAAATTTTGGGATAAGAGAAATGTAAGAGTAATTTAAACTAGGGTCTAAGGTTCCGTATTTAAAGAAATCTTTGTTGTGGTACTTCGATTGCGGTAAATAAGAGTTCGTTACTCGGACTTGAAAAGATTTTTAAAACAAAAATATATACACAATATGTCACAAGATCAAGAGGAACCAGGACTCAGGATTCCAATGTGTTTCATATTCAAGTGGCTCAGAAAATAATTCTAGGCGATTATAGCTCAAAATAAAACAAGTATTAACTCTATCTTTGCCAAATTAGATTCCATAAAATATTACTTGTATATGATAAGCATGGAACATCAAGAATCCCTAGGACTAAGCATGTTCCATCAAACAA
Organism: Papaver somniferum; assembly: GCF_003573695.1. NCBI lineage: Eukaryota > Viridiplantae > Streptophyta > Magnoliopsida > Ranunculales > Papaveraceae > Papaver > Papaver somniferum. Next base: position 6,011,978 of record NW_020622934.1, read on the forward strand.
AATCACAAGTAATTAATTGAAATCATAAATCAATTAAAATCGGTGCAAAAAGTGAATTAAGAATTATTTAAATAACCACATGGCTGAAAAACAGCTTCCTCCATCATCCCAGTATTGGGGTTTAGCTACTCATAATAATCATGTTCTCAAAATACATACTTGATGCTCAAAATATGATTAAAAGAGTGAAAAATATAATACAGTGAAACTACGACCCTCTTTAAGCGTCCATAGAAGAACGATAGAATACCTCTGCTGTAAATAACGATACCTCACGGCTGCTGTTGACGCTGTTGTTTTAAGACCCCAGGCTGCTAGTCGTTGTCACTGTTTATAAACGATTGTTTCTGCCGGTGTGTTCTTCGTGTTCTTCGAGCTTTGTTAATGGCAGCAGCAGCAGCAGGTACAATTCCTGCAACTCCTCCTGCGCCTCTCTGCTGTCCTCCCAATCGACCCCTAACTCTTGATAAAACCTTTTCTAACTTCTCTCCACCTCTTATATACTTCACAGCTCAAAGAAATCCCGATAGAATCTCTTTTTTTTCTTCTCTGCCGTTGAAACAATAATCACCTCTGTCAGTGTTTGTACGCGTCTGTTAGCTATAAAATAGCCACCAAACTCTTCCTATGACTTGAACAGGACCAAATACATGATTATCCAGCGTAAAACTCTCCCAAAATCTCCACAAAATCTTTGAAAGTGCACAACAGGACACGTCTCTCTGTTTTAACTTTGATTGCTTCTCCCGGATATTCTAGCCCAATTAAGCCCATGAAATCATCCATACTAGAATTGTATATCCATATCACGTCCAGCCCATGAGAATCAGTGATTTAATCTCATTAAAACTCGTCCGAAAATCCAACCCTAAATCTGTCTGGTGAAAGAAAATTTTCCCGCCAAAATTTGTTTTCAAACGGTGAAGGTGACCTCCCCCTTATCCAGTTCTGGTGTCCCTTTAGCACATGTCCGAATTGGGTTACCCCTTATCCATAGTGAGAGTCCGAATAACACTTTCCCCTTGGGTGCAAATAGTAATTTTTCTGGGATATTTTCAGCACTTTTTCAGGGTTCCTCCGGGGTATTTCTGGGGTGCTTCCAACATACTTCTGGGGTGCTTCTGGTACGTTATCTACGGAGGTTCAAATGCCACATTTTGAGCCAATTTCGCCGCAAAATCTTATTTCTCCAAAAACACCTACAAAGACATAAAATAACCAAATAAGTACAAAATCGAGCACTAACAATATAAACAATTGGGACAAATTAGACACATAAATGCGTCTATCAAATACCCCCAAACTTATTATTTGCTAGTCCCGAGCAAATCAAAACTACAAAATAAAATCCTAACTCACTGTCGCAGGCATCGTCGATTGCATTTAGCATATGCAATAAGCCTTTAAACCCCTAGGTGGCCCTAGTGGCCGAGTTATAGTCTCGAGAGGGCTTACCAGAGATACACCCACAAAACCTGTACTCCAGACCTTAGCTATCTACGCAGAACCTTGGAAAGCACTAAAGAATCTCCTTGGTTGGTATACTTATTGACTACAGGAAGAAGTACCCTGATGCGAAATTCTAATTGTTGTACACGAGTTTGCACTCAAGCATACTAAAATTCATATAAGTGACAGAGCTCTACTCCGATAGTTGCACTATGGACATCATATTCGGAGTCAAACTAATCACATGGAAAGATTAAGAGATGGATATAGAAAAACATAGATGGTTTTGATGTTTACTAAGTGAACGGCGTTTCCCATATCTGTCTGAAGGCCTCCGCCAAAATGAACCTATCCTAATGGATTGAGATACTAGTCTGACTAATATCAACACACTGGCATATACAAGGGTACCAGTGGTCGATAACCTAACTCTAGGTCAACACAACTGGCATATACAAGGGTACCAGTGGTCGACTTTATTGAATTTATTCCTTTTGGTCAAATGGTCTGGTCTCAATTTCTTTTTTTTTTTTTTTTTTTACTTTTGGTAACTACCATTTTTTTTTCATCTTTTTTTTTTCATCTCTTTTTCTTTTTCAACTTTTTTTTTTTTTCATGGTATCTCAATCACTCTAATTCACCCTAGCATTGGTAACAACTTGAATCGTGGGCCCCACCTATCACTTAGAGAACATAGTTTAAAAACAAAATAAAATAAAAATATAGTGAAAAGGACTCAACGAGATATGGTGAAACTATCATGTTATTTCTAACACCTGAGCTCTGTGCTTTTATGAATAGACTCTTTAGATGTTTCCATCTAATCAGATTGGTTCCTAAAACTCCTACAATCAAAATGCTTCCATCCACTTAGATTAGTTAGTGCAATCCTCAATAGGCACAATTTCTAAGCTCTGGAGTTTATTTATTGCAACTAAAAAGTTTCTCCCATACCCCCAAACTTAAATCTAACATTGTCCTCAATGTTCTAAAGATGAAATTAAAAGCATGAACAAGGAGAAACTGTTACCATTTGAAGCAAAAGAGATAAGGAAAGATATTACCGTGTCACATGAGTTTGGGTTACCTCCCAAGAAGTGCTAAGTTTAAAGTCTTCAGCCAGACATAGAAAAGGTTTAGTCAACTCGAACCGTATAACAGTAGCCGGAATAACTGAGGGTTTTTAAAACCAAAAAGAGCTGACAAAAGGAAACTGCAGTAAACCAAGAAAATTTTCAATACTGGCATGCCCTTACCTAGTTTCTGGATAACTATCGCTAATTGCGGTTCAGGTTCTATGAAGGGGTCTAAATAGACTATTTTCCTCGGATGCATTTCCTCATAGGTATGATCCAAATTATTAGGTCCTAGAGTCTGGAAAAACTCAGATAAGAACCTGGAATTCACAAAATAACCTAAATAATTTAGGATCCTCTAAGTCAATTAGGTATGACTTACATAGTTGACCACAGTCAGAGTAGTGGTCATTCTGAAGCAAATGTTTCGATTCTAATTTCCTAAAGTACTTAGGCTTAGTCTTAGAACTTAATAAGTGACACATTTGAAATCTAAACGTTCCCACAGTTGGAAGAAAACTATTTGGTGGGAAAACAAAGTCAATCTGGGGATCATAGCCTGGGCAAACCACATCAACCAGAGGATGGGTTTCTAACGACTGAACTTTTTTCATGACATCATTAGGTTCGGGAAACCTAGTATGAAGATAATCTTGTAAGATGGTTGAGGCATGGATATCAAGTCCTATGTGAGGACTTTCTGAGAGTTAAAGGTAAAGCACTAGGAAAGTGATAATCACCCCCAAACTTAGAGTTTTCAGTGTCTCTAGTTAGACTAGCCACAATCTCCCTAATTTCTAGGTCATCAGATTCCTGAAAATGGGCAATTGATTCTTCTAAGTTGTAATCTTGCGGTGTATCCTCATTAATCTCTACGAGTTCATCTAAGACTATTGTTTCTAAATCGTACGACTCTGAAACAGTATTCTCAGGGTAAAACCGTTCCTCGAAACCATCATCGATTACAGTTTCTAAATCGTTCGACTCGAAAACAGTAGTCTCAAGATAAACCGGTTCCTCTAAACCTTTATCGGATTCGTAAACAGGAAAAACTATACTCGTCTAAAACGGTGGAATCCCTAATCAAATCCTCGTCCTTTTGAATAGGTGAATAATCATAATAATTATTTGGATTTGAACTAGAAATAATATAATCATTATAAAGCTCAATTGGATTACTAGCTTCCTGATCACTATTCCTACATATTTCATGTTCTTCATCAATACTATCCTTATCATAATCATCATTATAACATGAAAAAGATCGAACCTCATCAAAACAAGTAGTGCTACCAATTCTAACCTTGTTATCTTGATTATGTAAATAACTATCTTCATTCTCAAGGGTATTATTGGATACATTATTGGCAATTCAAGTAATTTCGAGCAATTCTTTCGTTCGTCTCAGCTATCCTCTTGAGGTGGTCTTCTAAAGAAGGTTCACTCATTATTGTAGTTCTGTCGTCTATAATTATACTATTCATATCAGCTAACTTACGCGTCGACTCAGCTAACTTACGTGTTGACTCTAGTAAAGAGGAATTATCAGAAGGATCATAAAAAGGACTACTTTTCAATAGTTTGATTGTATCCTCTAGAGACGAAGAACTAGTACTATAATCTTCTTGCTCGTAAGACTGATGCACGTGCGGATAGTAATTGGGCTCACCATGGTATGAACCATAACCTTGAAAAGGTTGGCGTCCCCAGCCACTATTCTCACTATGGTCATAATACTGATGATGTCCATATTCAAATTCAGGTCGATATTCATTGTATTGGCTTCTATCATACCAGTTCGACATTCTTAATTGCATGGGAATTCTACGCACATCACAAACAAGGCCGACTCGACTCCACCAAAGCAAACCTAAAGATTTCTAGCAAACAAAAAGCATGATGGCTCCACTTAGATTGTTTCTAGACCAGCTTCTATTCCTTCGAAAAGGAATTCGTTGCAATTTGAGCAGACCCCTCTGGAATCAATCCGAGTCAAAGTAAGTTGAATCGAGGTGAGGGAAGCTCAGTGGAGCTTTGATACCCAAGGCCTCACCGCTATCACAAGGCGGCGCAGTCACGCATTCAACTCACAGAAACCATCATGAACTTTGGAGTGTGCTTAAATAGCAACCAATATTTTTCGAACGAGTTTCCTATTTAAGCTCGTTACCCTATCGGTCTCGTTCTATTCCAAATTTTAAGCTTGGGTTCGCATTAGGTTTCGTTTTCCTAAGGCGGGCAAGAAGGGAACGGTGATGAAATCCGAACTCTTATCTTTTTTAGGCCAAGCCTTGCCCTTTACTAGGAAAATAAAGACAGTCCGGTTCGTCCTCAAACAATTATCACCTTAAGGCAGACAGTAACCCGCTTGCAGGAGATTCGCGGGTGTTTCGATTGGACTTACCTCCCGTACCAGACGGGCGATGAACCGTTGTCGTCGACTCGGGCCACGACTCCTATGCCGTGTGCGAACCCGAGGGGCCGAGACGATATAGTAATCGTCGTCCTTCCCTGCAAACAGTTTGTATTTAATTTTTTTTTAATTTATAACCCTTCCGTAGGGTTTTTAAAAATAATGTCCAAAGTCCAGAATAAAGTCCAAATAAAAAGTCCAAAAATTACAAAAATTATGAAAAATAAAGCCTATTTACAAATTCTAAAAAAATATATAAAAGCTATATACAAAAAAAATAAAAATATATAAAAATAAATTAAATCCTAAAAAAAAATTATGTCTTTTTTTTTCTTCTCTTTTAGCTTTGCTTTAGCTTTAAGCTTTTTGTTCCCAAGTCCTTAGTATTCCACTTCGAACCTGTAAATCAAAGACACAAAAAGAAACGTAAAAAGGAACAAATAATAGTAAAAAAATAAAATAAATAATAAACCTAAAAACAAATCTATATACAAGTCCCGGCAGCGGCGCCATTTTGTTGTGGTACTTCGATTGCGGTAAATAAGAGTTCGTTACTCGCTCGGACTTGAAAAGATTTTTAAAACAAAAATATATACACAATATGTCACAAGATCAAGAGGAACCAGGACTCAGGATTCCAATGTGTTTCATATTCAAGTGGCTCAGAAAATAATTCTAGGCGATTATAGCTCAAAATAAAACAAGTATTAACTCTATCTTTGCCAAATTAGATTCCATAAAATATTACTTGTATATGATAAGCATGGACATCAAGAATCCCTAGGACTAAGCATGTTCCATCAAACAAAATCACAAGTAATTAATTGAAATCATAAATCAATTAAAATCGGTGCAAAAAGTGAATTAAGAATTATTTAAATAACCACATGGCTGAAAAACAGCTTCCTCCATCATCCCAGTATTGGGGTTTAGCTACTCATAATAATCATGTTCTCAAAATACATACTTGATGCTCAAAATATGATTAAAAGAGTGAAAAATATAATACAGTGAAACTACGACCCTCTTTAAGCGTCCATAGAAGAACGATAGAACCCTGCTGTAAATAACGATACCTCACGGCTGCTGTTGACGCTGTTGTTTTAAGACCCCAGGCTGCTAGTCGTTGTCACTGTTTATAAACGACTGTTTCTGCCGGTGTGTTCTTCGTGTTCTTCGAGCTTTGTTAATGGCAGCAGCAGCAGCAGGTACAATTCCTGCAACTCCTCCTGCGCCTCTCTGCTGGCCTCCCAATCGACCCCTAACTCTTGATAAAACCTTTTCTAACTTCTCTCCACCTCTTATATACTTCACAGCTCAAAGAAATCCCGATAGAATCTCTTTTTTTTCTTCTCTGCCGTTGAAACAATAATCACCTCTGTCAGTGTTTGTACGCGTCTGTTAGCTATAAAATAGCCACCAAACTCTTCCTATGACTTGAACAGGACCAAATACATGATTATCCAGCGTAAAACTCTCCCAAAATCTCCACAAAATCTTTGAAAGTGCACAACAGGACACGTCTCTCTGTTTTAACTTTGATTGCTTCTCCCGGATATTCTAGCCCAATTAAGCCCATGAAATCATCCATACTAGAATTGTATATCCATATCACGTCCAGCCCATGAGAATCAGTGATTTAATCTCATTAAAACTCGTCCGAAAATCCAACCCTAAATCTGTCTGGTGAAAGAAAATTTTCCCGCCAAAATTTGTTTTCAAACGGTGAAGGTGACCTCCCCCTTATCCAGTTCTGGTGTCCCTTTAGCACATGTCCGAATTGGGTTACCCCTTATCCATAGTGAGAGTCCGAATAACACTTTCCCCTTGGGTGCAAATAGTAATTTTTCTGGGATATTTTCAGCACTTTTTCAGGGTTCCTCCGGGGTATTTCTGGGGTGCTTCCAACATACTTCTGGGGTGCTTCTGGTACGTTATCTACGGAGGTTCAAATGCCACATTTTGAGCCAATTTCGCCGCAAAAACTTATTTCTCCAAAAACACCTACAAAGACATAAAATAACCAAATAAGTACAAAATCGAGTACTAACAATATAAACAATTGGGACAAATTAGACACATAAATGCGTATATCAATCTTGTACATAATGGATTAAATATGGGCCTAAAACATCCCAATTGGCTTTAAAGAAACCGGGCTGAAAACCGTCCGGTCCTGGAGCTCCCCACTGATTCATATTAGACATAGTGTTCCAAATTTCTTGGTGCGAAGGTATGATGGATAGAGAAAAAAATTTCCTCTTCAGAAATACAGGGCTCTATTATATTAGACAGGTCTTCCAAGTAATTAGGGATCTGAGAAGTGCTTATCTGAGAGAAATGGTTTATCAGGAGCGAATTGATTTGATCTCTTTCAGAAATACAAAGGCCTGAAGGTTCTCTAAGAGAATGGATATCATTTATTCTTTTTCTATTAGAAGCGGTCGCGTGGAAATATTCTGTGTTTTGATCATATTCCTTGAAGAATTTATCCCTAGAAATTTGGTGATAATAATCATTTTTAATCTTGTACCACTCGCCTAGTTCTGTTTGAAGTTTTTTAATCTTTTCTAGATTGGCTGCAAAATTACCGGATTTATGAAGGGAATCAATTTCAATGTTTAAGAAATTTATATTTTTATGAATATTTCCGAATATATCGGAATTCCAATGAGATAGGTATGTAGACAGAAGTTGAAGTTTGTAATGGATGTTATAATTCTGAGCACTACTGGAATGGAGAGACCAAGAATTAGCAATTAATGAGGAGAACGAAGGATGAGAAAGCCAGGATCTAATGCATCTAAAAGGTTTTTGTAATATTAGTTTTTCTGGGTGTGAATCAAGCAAAAGTGGAGTGTGATCTGAACCTACTCTAGGAAGATGAATTACCTTTGTATTGGGGAAATTTTGCGTCCATTGAACTGATGTCAGGGCTCTGTCAATTCTTTCGCATATATTGGCGTCGCCTTGTCTGTTATTTGACCATGTAAAAGGAGCTCCCTCATATCCCGCATCCTGAAGTCCCATTGAGTCGATGGTATGAATTATGAAAGACTTGCTGCTGGAACTAGTTTTGTTTCCTTATTGTTTTTCATCTGGGTCCAGAATCACATTTAAGTCTCCAATGAGTAACCAATGCTTGTTTATCTGTTGTGCAATGTTAGCTATATAAGACCATTGTCTATTTTGTCTTCTGATTCCACTGCACCATAAACACATGTTAAAATCACCTCCTTTTCTCCAATTTTTGTATCAAAGTGACATACATTTAAGTTAGATGAAATCAACTTCAACTCTATATTATTTTTTCAAGCAACTGCTAACCCTTTTGCGATTCCCATGGACGGAACGATAAACCAATCAGAGAAATGGTAGTTTTTTAAAAACGGCTCCATTCTAGATAATGGGGCTTTGGTTTCAACCAGAAAAATAATATCTGGCTTATAGTAAGAATTAAGATGATTGAAATGGTCCTGAGTTATGGGAGTCCCAATTCCTTGGACATTCCAAGAAAGAATCTTCATAACTGAATCAGAAAAAGACTACCAGGCCACTATAAAAAAATAGAGACAGAAGATAAAACCAAAACCAACAAAGCTGGTTGTAAATTGCTGGGAAAACACAAGAAACAAAATGAAAGAACTGGCAAAGCAGGGGGTCTTAGAGGTGAACATAGGTGTAAGTAGTAACACAAAAAAAAAACCTGTGATAAAAGGACTACACAGACTAGGAGAAAAGGCGAATTCGATACAAAATTAGACTGGTAGAAAAGCGCCCCAGGGGAAATAAACGAATAGTTCAAAGACTAGGAGAAATCAGAGATGGGTTAAGAGATTCCCAGTCTGGAAGGTTAAAGAAAACAAAAACCTGTGCTAAAAAGAGTAATTCAAAAACTAAAACAATACATGTGACAGTTAGAGAATTAAAATCAACTTCACAGGAATGATCACTTATTCTTGAGAAATTAAAAAGAATTAAACTCTTTCTTTACCAGGAAAGCTATATCAACAAAACTAACTTTGGCCAATGTTAAACTAAAAGATCAGAACTTCAATTAACCAGGGTAGGAAAATAGAAATCTATATTACAAGGGACTAGCAAAAGAAGTTACATAGAAGAAAATACAAACCAAGGGAAAATAGAAAGCTATATGCTATATTACATGGTAGGAAAATAGAAAGCTATATGCTAAAAGAAAACTATATTACAAGGGACTGAACTAAAGCTATATTACAAGCAAACTACTAAAAAAGCAAACCAAAAAACAAAAGACAGAATAAAATACAAGACAGGAAGCTAGTAAGATATCACAAAAAAAAACATATAAGCCCTAATGGTTTCCTGATGCTGTATTTCAAGATATGGATATTCACTTTGAGTTGGATTTATGGGAGTTGTCATTTCCTTGTACTGCGCCTGAGCTTGACTGACCTTTGAACCATTTGTGTGGAGGATCTGTAAAGGTGACAGTTGGTTCAATAACTATAACATCTCTATATCCATCTGTTGCAGTGTTTCTTTCAACTTTATTTACCCTCGGTCTTTTAGATGCTGGCAAATTGATGTCTTCATTGAAATAATTCTCTATTGTATTCCAATTTTTCCAGTAGTCTTGTTCAGCTGGAGAAAGTTGATGTTGTGATGAGGATGGTACACTATTTGTAGCTAGAGGGTCTAAGAAGTCCAACATGTTGTGCACTTGCTGAAAAGCTACATGATGTGAGCTTTTATCTTCTTGACTTGCTATCTCTTCATCTAACTCTCGCTGAATATTTGTAAATGTTACTTCTGATGCTAGAGAACTAGTTTAAGAGGAGGATAAGGAGTCCTCAGACCAATCCATACCTTCTTGCACCATGGCTGGGTGTACTTCCTCCATATTTTCATATGCAAAGGGATCATGATTCTGAATTTCAGCTTCTTCTTGATGTTACATGGCTGCCCAGTGAGCTCCCATTTCAGCTTGTTGTAGTTCAGCTTCTTGAAGTTCTGCTTGCTGTTGTCCAATCTCAAATCTTGCACATTCACTAATCTTTTGGCCAATCAGATCACAGTAACCACAGAATAGTGTTGGGAAATAATGGAATTCAAAGCTCACCCCATTGTAAAAGCCAAGAGCATTTTCAGCATTAACCAAAAAACGGATTGGTGCTCTAATATTAACTAAGGCTTTGACATTGATAGAAAACCTACCATTATGATGGCGATAAGGAAAACCAAAGGAGGTAATATGACCATTGACAGAAAAATATCTTCTTAGGTTTTTACTAGTAACTTGCTCAGGAAAGAGGTTGTGAATTGTGATAAAAAACATCTCCATTGTTGGAAACCAGTTTCTAATATCATCAGTGATTTCTAATTTTTTGATACAAAAAAGGTCCCCAAAAACTTTTCTAGTATCTAACGATAAAACACGATTCATCTCATGCTCATTTCCAAATCTGATAAGGAAAACAACAAATCTACTTCTACTAGTTCTCCTAACAGAAAATCTACCTCTAACTTTCCAAAGAAAAGAAAGAGCTTGTCTGATATCAAAAAAAATTCTATTATTAGAGATAGGAGCAATAAACCTACCTAGAACAGTGCTAGTCCATAGTCGTCTATTAATTTGAAAGCGATATGGGATAATTTGACTCAGCACAAAATCATTTCCATTGCTTAAAATCAGAGAGTTTTGCAATTAATCAGAAAGTTGCGACACATCACCATGCCAAGCACACATGATGATATTGGTAAAACAAAAACAGCTTAAAGCCACATGAATGTATGCAGAGAAACTTAAAACGAGAATTCAGGAAAACAAAATTAATGAACGAAATACAAAACTTACAGAGCATGAGATACAAAACTATGGGTAAGGACCAACCCATCATACAGAGTTTAAATAGGGAAAGTATTGATTGAGGCGCAAGGAAATCAAAGGAAAAAATAAGAGATTTGTTTCCCAACGAAATCATGATTACGGGACAGGATTAAAAAACCCTAGATTAGAAAAAGGGATAGAGAACACAACCAGATGAGCAACAGATGTAAAAATTATGGGAAGAAATTCGCCAAATGTCTAATTACTAATAAAAAATCTCATTAAAACAAACCACCAGATCCTAATAAAATCTAATAAGGTGAATTACATACGTTTAATCCCAACACTAGTTTAATGATTACCTGGATTAGCCATGAAAAGAATCCCCTGTAGTGCCAGACTAAGCGTGCTGAAGTTGATTTGGATGAAAGGAAATATTTCGATGCAGAGAACTTAATTTTCTCCGCCTCCATAAACAATTGTGTAAATCCATATCTAATTAAAAATTAACAGCAACCAGTAGCCACTAGAGCCTATATTAAGATAATTAGATGCTCATACGATGAAAATATTCACACAAATATGAAAAAATGGATAAGAATTTGGGGTAGGAGAAGAGGAAAGTTGAAATAACATGTTATTTTTCGGGTTTTTTGTGGGAAAACGCAAAACGGGTTTTTTCGTCTCTTATTATTGATTTTCATAACTAGTTTGCACTTTGTGTACATATGCAATTTTTTTTCGTCTCTTATTATTGATTTTCATAACTAGTTTGCATTTGGTGTACATATGCAATTTTTTTTTTGATCGACTATGCAATTTTTTCTTAGCCTCTCTCGTTTTAAAATCCTGGCTTTGCCATTGTGCCCATATACAACACGAAGCGACTTGGGATCCTAGGTTAGTATATTCACAAATCAAAGGTTGTTTGTGGTGAGAATTGAACCTCAGACTTTATGCATAGTGTAATTGAGCCTAAACTATTGGGTTGGCTACCAACCGGTGATAATTACTTCAAATATCCTAAGTATATACAGATTTATCATATATTCTGTATGATGTTGTACCTAAACGGTCTTTTCATATAATTTAATGTTGCCGAGTTTTGTGTGGCGAATTCATATTTTTAATAAGAATTATACACGTATGTATATTGTTCCGAATGACTGTTGAATCACGAACCCTTGACCGAATTTAACTTTTATGAATCCGAATAATACTCGTTTGTTTATCGTTCCGTACGTTTACGGTATTCGGAATTGCTAACTAGGCTTGGAAGTTGGCAATTTGAGTCCATCCGAACAATTCGTAAACTAATCAGGCGCCAATATCATACACGGAATTTGTTCGGAGTTCGGATTCGATGTTGCACATACAGTATACGATTGAATTCACGAATTGGATTCACTAACTAGGGTGTGATTAGTCAAATGGATTAGGTTAGAGCAGTTCATATGGACTTAACAAAACAAGAATTTGTTGATTTTGATCCCGCTATGGACTCAACAAACATGAAAAACGGATGGAAAAACCAACAAATTTGTTGGTTTGTTGGTTTGTTGAGTGAGATGGAAGAATAAGCGCGCGCGATGGAAGACCGGGAGAGCGTGGCACAAACACTTCGCTTTGGCAAAGTCGCCTGTTGGTATTTCACAGGCCAGCGTCTGTATTGAAATCTCTGGCGTTTGACACAAAACTGCCAACGACTACATCTGGAGGGCTGTAAATCCTTGTCATCCAATGGTTAAAATTTCGAGTTCTATAAATAGTCTCCATTTCAACTCCAAATTCACACATCTAGTGTTCTTTACTCTTCTTCTCTGAGCTTAAAAAAATTCTTCAATTCTTGAATTCAACAAATTCTTCAATTCTTGAAAATGTCTCGACCCTTGTTAGTTCGGTGATCTCCGTATACTAAAGAAGAAGATGAATATATTTGCAGAAACTATGTTTTTTTAGTTACTCAGCTTGCTTCAGCAAACTATCCATGGTGAATTTCTGGGTGGTTACTCACGACGAGTTCTGCAGTGACACCTATAATCCGATTCGTCGTGCTATATACGAAATAGAAAATCATTTGCGTATAGTTAAGAAAGAAGTAAGTAAGTTTGTATCTTTAATGATGCATGCAAACCAATATAGACTGAGAGGTAAAACTGATGCTGAGATGGTAACAAGATCTTTGGATGAATGGCGAAGATGGAAAAATATGGCTATTCCTTTCGAAAAATGTTTTGAAATCCTTAAGGTGTTGAACAGTTTCAACCCCTTCTTTGTAGTTAATGTTCCATCTAGTACTTCTCATAAGTGAAGCTAATGTAGTCCGCCGTAATTCAGTAAAGCCAATGTAAAACGCTTAATTTTAAACATATGTAATTTCATTTAATTCAGCTTGTCGTACTTTTAAAACTAGAATTACAAATGTAGCAGAATTAAAAATTACAATCTCTCTAATGTCGCGCATCACTAGATCCCCGACTGTCATCTTATGGAGTCAAGAATTCTTCAATACCTGGGATATCCCCACTTTCCAACATATTAAATAAATTTCCATAAGGGGCTAAAACTGGTTGAACAACATTAGGCGATTGGAAAGCACTATGTGATTGAAAAGAACTCGGTTGTTGGAAAGCACTCGATGCACTCGGTCCTCCAAGCATATAAGATGTTTGTTGTTGTTGTGGTGGTGGTTTAACATTGTAGCAATTGTTTGGGTTGTAGGGAGAGAATGATGATGAAATGCGCCTAGGATCTAGCCGAAATACTTAAAGTTGATATACAGGCACAGTTCATGATGAAGTATTTTGTCGTACATGTGGTGAAGAACTTTGTCGTACTTGTGTTTCTCCCACCACTGTATTATCACTATCGTGGAATGATCTGTTGCTCCTGGTGGAATCGGTAGACGGTGAATGCCTACTATCATTTATAATTGGACTCAATCCAAACATTATGTCCTCGTGAAATTTTCGACACATACCCAAGTGTATAGCCTCCCTTTGTCGATTCACCCGATACAAATCATTCAGTCGGCTCTGCAACTCTTCTTAACTGGCAGTCACATTCTAGTAAGGATAATCACATTCCATAGCTTAGGAAACAATAGGGATCGTGTTTGGCTCATCTTGTTAAGTAATATTTGGCATCTCCCAACGAATTTCGGGCATATTTGACGAATATGATGAAGAAATTGCACCCGTGGTGGGGTAAGTCATAAAGCGTGGTTCTTTAGGAGGTGGCTGGCTAGGAACAATATTTGCATCATGGGACAGGCTTGATAACCCTGGGAAATCAAACCCATAGATGTGCATGTTGTGTGTCCCAATTACAAGCTTCGCAATCGACTTGTACCAGGTGACATACTCATCTTTACCAATATCCCTCTTTGTATTTACTTCATACCTCTACCAATTGGTTCTTCTCAACCGATCATAATTTGATCCAGAGGTTTGCATCTGTTGTGGTGGGTTAATTGCATATAAACCTTGTATTTGGTACTATAGTATTTCTCCCAGGTACCAAGCACCTTTATCCAAATCTAAAGTGTAAAAAACAACAACACTCTTGTGGCTCCGAGTCATCTGTTGAAACCTCTGAACAAAACTGGAACCCGAGACGTCGCTGCCAGTGTCCATCGCCCAATTGGTCGAGACATACATGTCCAAGATTGGAAATCTATGGGTATCTTCTTTAAGGATTTCTTTACCAACACTGAAGTAGGTATACCAACAATACTGCAAATTACTCCATAATTTTAGTATTTTGACTTAACCTACATTTGTTCATAAAAATTATTTAAATTTAAAAATAATGATTTTGATATTCACCTCTATGATGCCCCAGAAACCAGTGAAATTAGGCATACCCATGGACGCTTGATCCATCCCACAGTACATTTCTGCTAAAATTGCAAATCCTTAGTCATAATCTGGTGCTTTGTCAAGATATTCTAACGCTTGAAGCCAACCAATACGAGCAACAAAAGTTGAGTTTGGAAAGAATGTCTGACCCAGTATCCATAAGATAAACACCCTTTCGAGTTCAGGATAGTCATCTACATCTTCTGGGTTTCTGCTTTGGGTAAGGAAAGACTTCAACGCTGAACATTTAGTCCCACCTTGATAGGATCCGGAGATGCCTATTTATAATAAACCGCAATCGCACGGTGTCTATAACGTAGACAACGGCAAGTACAGGTCGTTCCCACAAGGAGCGGTGGAAAAACTGTAATCAATATCTCAGATAAATTAACCAGCAAAAATGTTTTTGAATTTTTGAAAGAATATAAACAAAGAAAATAAATTAAACAAATAAAATGAATCCAATGGAAAAGTCGGTAACCAGGGTTTATAGTACCCACCATTATTTCTATTCAATTACTGAAATGAAACATAACTCAATGAATATTTATTTATCTTATGTTCTATCGACATCACCTATTATATGTATTAGAATCGCAAATATCACTAGGACACCCTAAGCATGGCACATCAAAAGACTAAACCAAAGCATGCACCATCAAATTGTGTTTGTGAGAAAATAATAAAAAAGTAAATTTTAGGTTCTCAAATAATACCTGGCTATTCTAAGCATACCCCATCAAAGGTTTAAACCCAAGCATGAAACATCAAATAAGTAGACAAATATATTTTTGATCCTAACAATTTTGCACAAAGGTTATAAAAACTGGTGAAGCAACAACTCATATTTTGATAAATCGATAAACAATAATCAAAGATTAATCTTATTCAAAGTTGTAGATGGGGAAAAACGATTTGCTGGTTTTTACGGAATCGAGAAGATGACCTTGCGGAGGAGACTCCTTGAACCGAGCAAATGCTCAACCTCACACAGATGCACTGCAAGAAGGGAGTGCTTTTAAGTTCGAAAGATCAATCTGTAGGACTCCGGCCTAAACCAAGAAAATGGTCGTTCCAGAGTCAATTCGGTCACAAGAGAGGATGGGTCGATCTGTAGGAGGGAAGCTGAGAAATGTGTGAGATCAATGGTGATCAGGATTGTAGGTGTGTTATGTATCCTGCGTAAGAAAGTTTTGAATGATTGAATTTACTCAGTTTGGAGTGATTGCTCAGACGATAAGTTCGTGTAGACGAAAGATTGTCCGTATGAACTTGTCGAGAAATTCTTGTCTAGACGAATGTCCTCCTTTCAATCATGATTCAGAGGTCTTTTATATTGCTGGAATTGTAAACACCATGATCCCATGAAGTGTGACAGTTGCTGGAGTCAGAGAGTGGGGAAGTGGGAAATCGTGTCAAAACCAGTTGCTCTTCGTGCGGAGACTTGGTTAATTTCCCATCCACTACTTTGCCAACTCCTTCAACTGATTGCACGACTTTATCACATTCTCATCGTGTGTATGAACACACGTGTCGTAGACCGCCAGACCAAAACCCTAGTTAATATCCCCCCATGTGACACGATTGATATCTCATGAATGTGGAGTCTGCAAGACAGACGTGTATTTAGTTAGTCAGTTGCTGACTTTATGGGACTATGAGTCCTTGTATTGCTGAGTTGAACATAATTTGCAAATGTTCTGAGACTCATGAATCCAACATGTCTGCTGAGACAGAAAATATCATTGTCGAATAAATGTTGATAACCTGAGCAAACTGTGCTGCTGAATCGTTGAATATTGATAGTTGAACCAATATTCCTTAGTCTGAGAAAATATTGCTCATCTGAGAAAATGTTACTCATCTGATGAATTATTGAATATTGATATTTGAACTAACATTCTTCAGCGTGAACAAATATTGTCAATTTGAGCGAATGTTGCTCATTTGTTGAATTGTTGAATATTAATAATTGAACCAATATTCTTTGGTGTGAGCAGATGTTGCTTTAAGATGCTGGCATCTGAGCCGAGCATAATTATTAAAATGTTGACCACGGGATCAACGTAAAATTGTTAATGTTTGAATCTGCTCAGAATTATGTTTTTTTTTGCAGAGCTCTGGATTCGAAACCCTAATTTTTATCAATTGCTTAATTGATGATTTATTGAAAACCGTTCATGATATTAAGGAAGGACCGGCTACATGGGATGATGAATCCACCATGTAGCTCCCATATGCTCAAGTGAGCAAAAATACCAAAGTCTTCTGAAGACCAGTTGGTGCAAAGATGATTAAATGTTGGTTTAATCATTTATTAAAATAGTGCCCGTGTGAGAGTCAGGTAGTAAAACCTGATTATGGAGAGATGAGGGACCGGTCAAGGGGGTATGAGACCGTCCCTTGGTGATCATGAGACCGGATGATGGTCGTTTGAGCAAACTCCAAGTTGTTTGGGAAGAGTTTGGACCCAATATGAGCAATTGAGCAAATTAGGTTTTTTTTTTTAAAACACGTGGGACCGGCTCTTTGCAAGCCCCGGGGCCAGCCTTGGTCGGTCAAGGAGACATGCCTGTATCACCATAATGTCCGTGTCTCAGTCCTGAGAATTTCGATATTTTCTGATGCGCGTTTGAGCAACATTTTAAGAAAATATGAAGGATTCAGGGTTTTGCTGAAACTGTGGAATCTTCATGAGATGATGAAAAATAATTAATAAAATAGGAGATTTGCAAGGTGTGGGACCGGCCATGGATAGGGCATGACCGGCTAGCTAGCAAGCTCGGTCCCGCAACACCTTTCCCAATTTTATGTGTTTTCCCTAATGTGAGGGAAATATCATGAAACTGAGGAATTTCATGAAGTTAAGGAATTTCCATGAGATTATGGAACTAATAATAATAAAATAGGGAGTCATGAAGTGTGGGACCGGCTATGGCCAAGGCATGGCCGGCCGGCCAAAGATCCCGTCCCAAGGCACTTTTCCTGGTTTTATAATATTTTTCATGATTTTAGAGAAATATCATAAAATCAGGAGGTTTGTTGAAACCAAGGAATTTGTTGAAATCAGGGAGTTTCCGTGAGATGAGGGAAACACAAAAAATAATAATAATAAAATAAGGGGCATGTGGAACTGGCTAGAGCATGACCGTCCGGTTAGGGACCGGTCCCACGACATCTTTCCTAATTTATTATTATTTCTTTGATACGAGGAAACATCATGAGATTGGGGAGTTTCCTTGAGATGAAGGAGATTTGCTCAAATGAAGGGATTTTCATGAGATCAGGGAAAATGATAAAAATATGATAAAATATAAAATTGGGTGTGGGACTGGCAACGGCATGACCGGCCGGCCGGTGGGCCCAGTCTCCCAGCGCCTCGATTAATATTTTATTATTTATTATTTTCTTCCTATTTTGAATAGGTTCATCGTTCCTTCGTGTTTTTGAGTGCTCGTTTGTGCATTCAGGTGCTCGTTTGTGCATTATTACTGAGTACACTTGCACCATTTTGGTCGGGGTTTACTCGAGAGCTGCTCAGATGCCCGCATGTTGAATATTTATCACTAACCCGTGGAATTCTGCCGGGAAGAACCACAAATTGAAGTGACGAAATATTACGAAGAATCGTAGAATATTGCTGAATATTCAGTTAACGATTAGAGATAATTAATTGATGGCTCTATACTAGAAGGCATGCTGTCTAGGAGCATTAATTATCTGAGAATTGAGAGATATGAGCTTGTTGAAACGTCATATCTCTTTCATATAGTCAGGGAAAACTTTGTTACATCCTGAAGACGTTATTGCTCTATACTAGAAGGCAAGCTGTCGAGGAGCCTTCCAATCATTAAGATTCTATACACATGTCTTTTATATAGTTAGGGAAAACATTGTTACATCCTGAAGACGTTATCGCTCTATACTAGCGGGCAAGCTGTCTAGGAGCAGTCCAATCGTTCGATTCTATATAAAAGTGATTACTGAAATTGCTCAGTATTTATGAAATATGCCGTTGCCTCAGTTGAGAGACTGCATATTCATGTATGCTCTGAGAGAAGTATACTCAGTCAGAGACTCTTGTGGCATGAGCTTTCATGCTTCGATAATAGACATGAGCCTCAATACTCATCTGATTGTCAGATCAGGAATATGTAAAATTATGGTTTTACGATTTTAACCTTTGTCGAAAATCCACCATCTATATTAAGCCCACTGCTTAGTGAGGGACAGTCATGTTCCTCAGTCAACACTGGATGGTGATTTTCTAGTTACATACGAAATAAGTAATTGAACTTAGTCGTAAGATAGAATGTTATCGGATTTTCGATTGCGCGAACGAACCATGGCTCGAAGGAAGATCCCAATAGCATGATAGAGCATCGAGCGCAAATTGGTGTAGCACTGCTGATTTGGTGATCGAACCTTGGTTGATTTAAGATTCATGGGTCCGGGCCCAAGAAAAGAAATCCTTGTTTTAGGAATAGACGCTCGTTCGTTTGTTAGTTTAAGGAACAAACAAAATAGACCTCAGTCTGATGATATAAATTTTTTTCTATGAGCTTTCACGAAAACCAAAATTTTATTTTTTATCTTTTTTAAATATGTGAGATTTCACAAAGTGGAATAAACTCTCGTTTCAAAGGTGGATGCTCGTACGAGAGAAAAGTTTTTTTTTAATAGACGTGCGTCTGTTAGTAATAAAATTTTGTCTATGAGCTTTCATGAAATTTTTTTATCTTCGAGTTTTCAGAAATATTTGAAAATATACTCTCGCTTCAAAAACAGATGCTCGTACGAGGGAGCAAAAATATATAGATATATTTTTCAAATTTACGTGAGTTTCATGTTAAATATTTATATATTTTTTAAAATCATGTTTTGATTTTAAACAACTGTTGAAAGTAGACCATCATACATGGTGAAATAATGTTTGTATGTGAGTTTTCACAATTGTAGAATGGACGTCTGTCTAGTTTTTGAAAAACCAGTGGATGTTAACATTCACGTGGGTTGTTCACGGTTTTATGAAAATCAAATCATGATTTTGAATAATGAATTTTGCTCGTCTTTGCAGGTTTGAGGGAACGAGCAAGTTTTCGAAATTCTGACGTTATAATCACTACAGCTAGTGAAATCGTAAATAGGTAAGAGTTGGATTGTTACCATTTTGTTAGGCGTTTGTTATTGGTATATCCATGAATCCATGTCTTTCGCCTCAGACAGTGGTGACTTCTGGGTACAACCACTCTTCTGGACCTTCCGGGGACCACTCCAGAAATATCATGTCAAAGATGAAGACTTCTGCAGATGTTCATGCCGAGGTGAATCAACCTTTCAGAGACGCTGGAAAGCTGATGCATTGTATGTCTCTCAATCATCTGGGGTTCATCCCTGATGGAATCAATGCTTTCTTAGCCTTAGCGGATGCAGAAGAGAAGCAGGGACGAGATGAGTTATTACTGAAAAGGAAAGCTGAAGATGAAAGGCTTGCAGTTTATCAGCAAAACGCCGCCGGCTTCAGCAAATGAGACTAGCGGCTGAAGATGAAGTCTGATATCGCGTGGAAGGTGTAACTTCTAATTCAGATGTAGATGAATGAAGAATTTCGTCATAATTCGTCATCAGAAAATTCAGAAGTCAGGTCTTCATTGAAAATGCTGTAGAATCTTCGTCCGATGTCGGATTTTTTGTGATCTACCTATGTTTATTCATCCTCAGAAAATTTCCACGCTTTATCAAAGAAGATTTTCCGATTTTGAGCACGTTAAAGGCCGAAATTGACGAAACAGTAAACTTCCAGGAGACTTCCAGAAAATTTTCAGCTGGTATGTAGTCCAATGTTTTGGCCACATATTTTTGCTCGTTTATCCAATTGCTATGAATTTTGGATATGTTGTAGAGGACATCCATACAAAGAGAATGGTATATGACACATCCCTAGATTATTCATCAATTTCTCCCAGCTTGCTGCTTTGTGTGTAACAGTGTAAAATCATCTCAGGCGAGCTTGTTGTAAAACACTCATGTTGTGTCTTTAGACCGTTCGCTTGTGTCTGAAACGGTTGGTGAATGATTTTAATGTCATTGATTCATTCGAGATCAGGATCCCTTGATTGATACATGAGCATGGTGCTTGCACTGCCATCTTGTTTCTGTCAGTCGTAGAAACATCACTTCTGAAACCGTAGTCACGGGACCATAACTGAGGTTGCTCTCAAGAGGGGGTGATGTAATGACCATGATTGCATGTCCTGGTGGTAGCATTCCTTTTATGATGAATGATTAGCACATGAGAGTCTGGTGCCACGGGTCTTGGACTGTGAAACTGATCATCATGATCAGTGGACCGTCAGTCCCCAGTATTTTGTTAAATCTCTCCCTTTCGTTTTCCCTTCTTCAGGAAAGACCTAGATAGAAGAACCGAGTAGAAAAATTGATGCAAAGACCTAGGTGGTCAAAGTTAGAGGTACCTTGATGAAGGACTTGATGGAAAGACCTGGTGGACACCGATCGACTGTGGAAGTTATGAATCCCGTCCAAGAATTGTTGGCTGCATGTTGTATGCACTGGAAGCTGTAGGAACCTCATACGACGTCGGAATTCAATACTTGACCCCAACTTTTGAAGTTAAGAGACTGAGTTATCACATGAGAAAAAAATCACTCAATTTGGACTTGTAGAGGTCAGCCAACGAAGCGTGCACATTTGTAATTTATAATCCCGTACAAATTTTTCAGATTTCGTAGACCTGACGGTAAAGGCCATATCTTTCAGCTCGTATGTCTGATTGATGCGCCCTTTTGGTATGTTGTAGAAGAGACATAGAAGAACATCTTTTTTTGAGGGAGTATTGTCCCATTCCTCACTCATTGGTACGTTTTTGTAAACCCTTGGGCTGAAGTATGTTGTATCTCATTTGTAGAGGTGATGAGAACTTCTTCTAGAAGACTTGGGATTGTGCCCGCCTGTTGTGCAAGTTTCGGAAAGACTTTCATGTGAACATATTTCATGTCTACACACCTTGATATTAATCATTACTACTTGGAGAAGTCCGATCCATCGAGTAACACTTTAGAGAACGGATAATTGATGAAGCTGGTCATGAGGATGTTGCCCCTGAGACCGTCGTTGATAAATCACGATTAAAATTTCTCCATAAATTCTTGTTGATGCTGAGACCATGAACAGAGCTCCTCCACATATCCTTGCTGATGCCGATACTATGTTTGGAGTTGCTCTAGAGACCGAAAAAGGCTAGAACCATGATTATCGATATAGCCTTTGCTCCTTCGTGAGCCTTTAACGAACTAGTTGGTGAGTTGAGCATTCCTAAGATGAATATGTTCTAGGACTTCAACCCAAATTCTCATGAATATGACTTTATTGTGAAGTGGATTCGTCTAGGAATCGATGTTATTGCGGCAGATAATAGCGGCAGTCTTCATTCTGGATGTGAGGAGAAAAAGTTCCTTGGTCGTGCAAGGCTTGTGATGTAGAGAGGTTCCGTTGATGAAGTTTCATGGAATCACATCAGATTGAAAATTCCAATAAGATCAAGTCCCCAATGTATGTTGAAGGATTTTGTGCCATCCGTGGATGAATGATGTTACATCTGCTCCAGAAGTCTTATCATGGGATAATCAAGAATTAGCGATTGTAATTTAGTTACACTTTGATTGCGCTGGTGTTGAATCAGTGTGTCATCGTCGAGATATTTGTGTTGAATCTAGATGTGCCGTTGTAGGAGGTGTACCCTTTGATTGGGAGTACAACTTGAAGGCTTCTTAGATGCTTGAGCGTTGAAGCGTCATATCCCTTGAGCATGTCTTAGGTTTGATCGTTTGGATCCCAACTATCTTTTGTTGATTCAGCATTCCTTTAGTCGCGGTAGTGGGATTCAACACTTGTGCAGACATCAGAGCTTTCTGGTTTTGTGGCACACATGAACACTCCTTCAAGGCTATGGAGAAATGCCCAAATTTCTCTTTGTCGTGCTTGAACATCATATCGGTAGTGAATGTCTCGGTGAGATGCTCGATTCAGAGAAATGTCAGATTCAACCACTTGGTAAAACATTCCTGAAGTGAGATTACCCACTTATAGCGTCTTGCAATAGCAGAGATGCTAGCAGAATTGAGTCCCATGCTATAATAGCATGTGAGGAAATAAATGACATAGACATGGGAGGAATGGGACTTTCCTGAGTACATGACCTTTTGATGAATGTCTATGCATCTTTTTCAGGTTCTTGTTTCAAACTCGTCAAAGATTCCTCCAAGTGCTCTGACGATGGAACACCCGCCAAATCTTCTGGATCAGAACTTTCTTCGTTGGAGAGATGTGTAACCAAAGGCGTTTTGTAAGTACCCATCTTTTCAGCGTGGATCCACGCTCGTATGAAGGACATGTCATATCCTGGATCTTCCTGATTATGTGAAACTTGGTTTCTATCCAGGTTGAACTTATGTTCACTTTGAGAGTGATGTAGCCATAAGTATTTCCGAGCATTCCTTCAAGGTCTCTGATTGAGATAGGATCATGAGTATATTCTTGTCGAGTGATGCCTGTGGATCCGATGGTTTTCAGTGGGATGTTGTTGATGGATGTGCCAGCATCGATCAACGTTCTTCCAAATTTGTTTCTTCTGAGATTGACTGTGGTAAGCAGTCCCCAGTCGTACATCTATTGGTCTGTGGCTGGAGGCTTAAGAAGTATTTCCGGAATGGACTTCTTGACACAATATGGTTTAGTGTTGTGAACATGTCTCTCCTTTGTGCCTTCGACAGATAGAGCAATTCACGTTTCGACCAAGGATTGAACTGCTTCTTTGACTGGTTGTTCAGAGAGCGTAAAGGTTCTGACTGGAGAGGATTCTTGTGTACTCCTGGGATTCTCCATTTCTTTTTCAGTTGGCTCTCTCCTGATGAATGGCAATTTGATCGCACCATCTTGAACCCAGACTTCCAGTAACTCGATCACTCCTTCATGGGAAGAGAGAAGTTTGAGTTTGTCTGATCATTTCAGGTTTGTTGATGTCGGGTCGAGGTTTGTGCATTTCAGGATTGGTTATCTTTTATTTGTGCCTTCAGAGGATCCTGGGATGTTGGAGAAGCGCTTCGATGATGTGTATCGGCTTTCCTTTCAGCAACAACGTTTGTTGAAGGCTGGATATTGTACTGATTTTTGACTAGGCGTCGGCAGGTTCCTCGATCTTGAAGACTTTGCTCTTTCCAGTAAAGCAGGTGCAGTAGTCGCTGATCGTTTGGCTGCTTCATGAAGATCTGAAAAAGTATAGAACTGGAGATTTTCCAGCAAGGATCTGTAGACCGGTATCATCCCATTTATGCACATGTCTACAAGTTGTTGCTCTGTGACGTTTGGATCATGGCAATCCAAAGATTGAACTCTGAACCTTTTCACATAGTCATTGGGATGTTCGTTGCTCCATTGAAACATCCTTGCAATATCGGAGAGAGTGACTTGTTCTGAAACAAAGAAGTAATTTCTGTAAAAAGCATTAATCATCTCTTCCCAGCTGGAAATGTTTCCTGGTGCGATGTTGTTGTACCAGGTATATGCTCTGCCTGTCAGAGACTTTGAAAATTCCTTCATACGAATGACATGATTGTGTTCATGCTCGCCTAATGATTCTAAGAATCGAGAGACATGTTCTCGAGCATTTCCTGTTCCGTCGTAAAATGTGAACGTTGGAGAAGTGTAGCCTTTTGGAAAATGAATCCTTTGTGTAGCAGCAGGGTACGGAGGTTGGTGACGATGGACATGTGATGTCTTGTCTTTTCCACAGTTCTCCAAGAGGCGTTCCAAATCTTCCCGAGTAATGAAATTCGATGATTCCTTTGCATATGGATCGTCTGCAGCTTTGCGGACTTTGCTGTCATCCACTGTATGAATTGGAACTACTTCGGGATCAGCATCCGAGGATGTTTCTTTTTCTTTTCCCTTTTCTTGAGTCTTCTCTGACATCTTTTCAGTGAGAGTTTTGCGATAATTGTACAGCTCCTTCTGTGTTGCAGCCATGTCAGTCTGATTCTTGGCAAGAGTCTCTTGCACCTTCATGAGATCAGCTATGGTAGGTGGGTTTTCTCTGATTTCCTCAGGGAAACGACCAAACAAGTGATGTGTTCCAGTATCGGTCTGATGAGGAGTGACGCCGCCGCCATTGTTGGAAGCAGGAATGGTTTCTGAAATATCATCATTAGTTGCTAGTGTTAGCATCATTTGTGTTAGGATCTGCGATCGTGCATGACCTAAGATCAACCATATTGTGAAAGCTTGAGATTGCAACCGAGAGATTAATCTCCCCCTGTGGTCGCCAATCTGTAGATGGGGAAAAACGATTTGCTGGTTTTTACGGAATCGAGAAGATGACCGTGCGGAGGAGACTCCTTGAACAGAGCAAATGCTCAACCTCACATATATGCAAGAAGGGAGTGCTTTAAGTTCGAAAGATCAATCTGTAGGACTCCGGCCTAAACCAAGACAATGGTCGTTCCAGAGTCAATTCGGTCACAAGAGAGGATGGGTCGATCTGTAGGAGGGAAGCTGAGAAATGTGTGAGATCAATGGTGATTAGGATTGTAGGTGTGTTATATATACCGCGAAAGAAAATTTTGAATGATTGAATTTACTCAGTTGGGAGTGATTGCTCAGTCGATGAGTTCGTGTAGACGAAAGATTATCTGTATGAACTTGTCGAGAAATTCGTGTCTAGAAGAATGTCCTCCTTTCAATCATGATTCAGAAGTCTTTTATATTACTGGAATTGTAAACACCATGATCCCATGAAGTGTGACATTTGCTGGAGTCAGAGAGTGGGGAAGTGGGAAATCGTGTCAAAACTAGTTTCTCTTCGTGCGGAGACTTGGTTAATTTCCCATCCACTACTTTGCTAACTCCTCCAACTGATTGCACGACTTGCTCACATTCTCATCGTGTGTATGAACACACGTGCCGTAGACCGCCAGACCAAAACCCTAGTTAATATCCCCCCATGTGACACGATTGATATCTCATGAATCTGGAGTCTGCAAGACATACGTGTATTTAGTTAGTCAGTTGCTGACTTTATGGGATTATGAGTCCTTGTATTGCTGAGTTGAACATAATTTGCAAATTTTCTGAGACTCATGAATCGAATATGCCTGTTGAGATAGAAAATATCATTGTCGAATAAATGTTGATAACCTGAGCAAACTGTGCTGCTGAATCGTTGAATATTGATAGTTGAACCAATATTCCTTAGTCTGAGAAAATGTTGCTCATCTGATGAATTATTGAATATTGATAGTTGAACCAACATTCTTCAGCGTGAATAAATATTGTCCATTTGAGCGAATGTTGCTCATTTGATGAATTGTTGAATATTAATAATTGAATCAATATTCTTTGGTGTGAGCAGATGTTGCTTTAAGATGCTGGCATCTGAGCTGAGCATAATTATTAATATGTTGACCACGGGATCAACGTAAAATTGTTAATGTTTGAATCTGCTCAGAATTATGTTTTTTTGCAGAGCTCTAGATTCGAAACCCTAATTTTGATCAATTGCTTAATTGATGATTTATTGAAAACTGTTCATGATATGAAGGAGGGACCGGCTACATGGGATGATGAATCGACCGTGTAGCTCCCAGATGCTCAAGTGAGAAAAATACCAAATTCTTCTGAAGACCAGTTGGTGAAAAGATGATTAAATGCTGGTTTAATCATTTATTAAAATAGTGCTCGTGTGAGCGTCAGGTAGTAAAATATGATTATGGAGAGATGAGGGACCGACCAAGCGGGCATGAAATCGGCCCTTGCTGATCATGGGACCAGCTGATGGTCGTTTGAGCAAACTCCAAGTTGTTTGGGAAGAGTTTGGACCCAATATGAGCAATTGAGCAAGTTAGGTCAAAATTGTTAAAAAACATGGGACCGGCTCTTTGCAAGCCTCAAATCCAACCTTTTTCGGTCAAGGAGACATGCATGTGTCACCATAATGTCCGTGTCTCAGTCCTGAGAATTTTGATATTTTTCGATGCGCGTTTGAGCAACATTTTGAGAAAATATGAAGGATTCAGGGTTTTGCTGAAACTGGGAAATCTTCATGAGATGATGAAAAATAATTAATAAAATAGGGGATTTGCAAGGTGTGGGATCAGACATGGCTAGGGAATGACCGGCCAACTAGAAAGATCGGTCCCGCAGCACCTTTCCCAATTTTATGTATTTTCCTTAATGTGATGGAAATATCATGAAACTGAGGAATTTCATGAAGTTAAGGAATTTCCATGAGATTATGGAAATAATAATAATAAAGTAGGGAGTCATGAAGTGTGGGACCGGCTATGGCCAAGGCCTGGCTATTGCTAGATTTTATTCAATTCAATTCAAAATAGCCTAAAACTCCATGTAATTTCAACATAAACCCTAGCTACGATAAAATTAGCAAGCCATGGCTTTCTCAAAGGCCATAAAAATAATAAAGAAAAACGGAAACTCAGCAAACCGGAACGAAAGTGAGAGCAAATCAACTTCAAACCCTATTCTCCCCTTCTCTCAGCTACCTCCAAAACGGAACTCCAAAACTGGCCTCCCCCTCTTCTCTTCTTCTCATTCGATATATGTATGTGCTGTTGGGGGAATACGACCTAGCAGACTACTAAATCCCACTAACTCAACATCCACATTCAGGCCCTAAAGTCCGACCACAACTCCAATTCCTAATCTCCGTCCGTTCAGCCACAGGCACTAACCCCACATAAACTTTGGCTAACTTTGGTTACTGCCGATCTTTTCACTTCTTGTCCGAGCTCTCTCTATACATAGATTATCATGCTGCATCTCCACTTCCTTGAATCACAGCACCTTCTCTTGTTGCCGAACTGAATTCGATCACCACTCCCTGAGTTCCAACTCCATCCCCCTTCTTAATCTTCTCTTTAACATCTCAAAACTCCCAAAAAACATATGAACTGAAAGACAATAATACCACCAGCTGGATTCAGAACTCGTTTCCATTCACGTCTACACACATTGCCCATACAACCAACACAAACAACAGTGCTTCCGTGCTTCCATCATCGTTACTGACTGCAATTTATATCTTATTTTTGTGCCTTCTCACTCCAGATGCTAGAGAAAACCACAAAGACTTGCGTTCAGCTCTGCTGCTGCCATCACTTCTCATCTCGGGTTGCAGCTCACCAATAACCCTCGCAACCGAGCCAACCCATCAGTCACGACTATACAGCCAACATATTTCTCTGTAGTTTCATTCAGCCAAGAACAATATTCTTTATCGGCCACAGCATCAACTTCTTCATCACCGAATATCAACACCACTCGAGAACAAAACCATCCAGCAAACACGCATCAATCTTTCCACTCCCTGTACGTTTCCAGACTCGAGCCACTATCCAACTTCCATTAAGCCACATGACCATGTCTTGTTGCTTCCAATCATTCTCTGTCCATCTTATTCTTCTTCCTCCTCTTCTCTTCTTTATCCAAGTTTAGGTCAGACCCATTGCAGGTACTACAAAACACCACTTGCATGCAATTATTTAGCTAACCAGTCCACGCCATAGATCTTGAAATCAACAACACCTCCAAGCAATGATGTTGCTGGTTGGCAGTTAAAATAAGAAGAACTTGAACTGCATATGCATGACCCTGATGCTGCTGACACTGGAAGAGGTGATAAACTCCATCTCACGCGGTTACTCTCGCCATATTTCAGATTAAATTGACCAACAAATGTGGTGCACAAGTAGCCATTTATCTTTAGTCATCAGTGGGTCGAGCCGTTTGAATAAGTGTTCACAATTCTTGTTTTCCATAATGCACAAAATGGTTCTAGCCTCGAGTGCTGCTGATACAAAGCAATACCAGGCCAGCCACTTACAAGGTTCTTCTGCAGTGAGCAACAATATTGGTCCATCTAGCTGCGAACACCGTTTAGTTACTCATTTAGCCTTTTATTTCACGGAAGATCCAATTCACTTGTACTTTCTACAAAAGCACTGAAATAGTATTATTAGCCAAAATATCGAGTCTTAACTAATATAAATAAGGGTATAAAATGTAGCACATACATGCTTATCAACACCCCCACACTTATATTTTGCTAGTCCTCGAGCAAAACAAAGAATATATCCACTACACAGCTGGATATGAAGAGTGTTGTCTGCTAAACAGCGAGACGGATCCGCTAAATAGAAAGATTGAGAAATGTCTGCTAAACAGCGAGACGAAACCACTAAACAGTGGTATAAAGATGTCTGGTAAACAGCTAGACAGAAAGACTCACTAAACAGCTGATCAAATCATGCAATTTTTTTTTAAAGACCCGCTAAACAGCTGGTCAAACCATGCAATTTTTTATTTTATTTTTAGAGACCCGCTCCACAGCTGATCATCATTTTATTTATTTTTTTAAATTCTTAGCAAAAATGAATACCTATGAGAAAATCGAAAAGGTTAACCACTCCCCCACACTTAAACATTACATTGTCCTCAATGTAATTGAGTCATCCAACGTAGAAATTAAGATGGGAAATTCATAATATGCAAAAAGTAAAAAGATAAAAGATCAAGGAGAGAAAACAAATCTGATGGGTTGACTCCAATGAAGCAAAATCGTATGGTTTGACTCCCATAAAGCATAATCTTTGTAACCCTGCAAAGCATATATATATATATAGTCTGAAAAGTTGGGATCAACCCAACATATCGGTTTAGCTGAAAAGATGATCCTGCAACAATAATGATTAGTAACCATAGAGCCAAAACTGAATTCAGTCTTATTCGGAACACAATTTGAACCTTCCTCATCATATGTGGTTATCTGAAGTAAATCTGAATCACGGATAATGAGTAAAGATTGTTTAGAGAACTCAACAGTCGTTGTACACTCTAAATCTGGTTCTAAATCGGAGGAAATAGCTTCCTTTGCTGAGTTGCCTATATTATTGATTGGAGACCACAATGCATTGACAATTTCAATAAGCATGGGGTCTTCGGAGTCTGCAAAATGATCTAAACAAACTGAGATTGGTTCAAAATCAACAGTACCAGTATCAATCTGTTTAACATTCATATCAACAATTAGGAGATCACAAGATGGGTCAGCAACACATGAGCTCAATGGAGCAGCAATATCATGAATAATCGACTCATCGACTAAGTGATTTATAGGAATGTCACTATTCAAATGACTAGAAGGTAGATCATTATGAATGTCTACTGTCTCTAGGTCGTTAGAATCAATAATAGTATCTTCTGTATAAACAGGTTCCTCTAAATTATCATCTGCATATAACTCTTGGCATGCTAAAATTCTCAACCTTTGCTCCAAACTAAGCGGTGTATGTTTTTAATACTTCTCATATATCGTTATAGGTGATTCTTCACTTATCATATGTGGAGCAAGAACTTCCTTATGTCGTGAACAACGCATATATTTTCCAAGTGTCATCTTAGATGACGTCTCCATAGAAGCACTCATCATCCTCAAAAAGGCACCTGAAATCAAATTCTAAAACACAAACAAGTCAAATGGAAAAGAAATCCTATAATAAAATAAAAATACTGTACAAAAAAAAGAATAAAAAAAAAAACCTAACTATATACAAAATCAAAAATACTAATTACAATATTCCACAGCCGCTCTCCGGCAGCGGCGCCAAAAATTGATAGGATCCGGAGATGCCTATTTATAATAAACCGCAATCGCACGGTGTCTATAATGTAGACAACGGCAAGTACAGGTCGTTCCCACAAGGAGCGGTGGAAAAACTGTAATCAATATCTCAGATAAATTAACCAGAAAAAATGTTTTTGAATTTTTGAAAGAATATAAACAAAGAAAATAAATTAAACAAATAAAATGAATTCAATGGGAAAGTCGGTAATCAGGGTTTATAGTATCCACCACTATTTCTATTCATTTACTGAAATGAAACATAACTCAATGAATATTCATTTATCTTATGTTCTATCGACATCACCTATTATATGTATTGGAGTCGCAAATATCACTGGGACATCCTAAGCATGGCATATCAAAAGACTAAACCAAAGCATGCACCATCAAATTGCGTTAGTGATAAAATAATGCGAAACTAAATTTTAGGTTCTCAAATAATACCTGGCTACTCTAAGCATACCCCATCAAAGGTTTAAACCCAAGCATGAAACATCAAATAAGTAGACAAATATATTTTCGATCCTAAAAATTTTGCACAAAGGTTATAAAAACCGGTGAAGCAACAACTCATATTTTGATAAATCGATAAACAATAATCAAAGATTAATCTTATTCAAATCATAATAGTCTATTGCTAGATTTTATTCAATCCAATTCAAAATAGCCTAAAACTCCATGTGGTTTCAACATAAACCCTAGCTACAATAAAACTAGCAATCCATGGCTTTCTCAAAAGCCATAAAAAAAAATATAAAAAATCGGAAACTCAGCAAACCGGAACGAAAGTGAGAGAAAATCAAATTCAAACCCTATTCTCCCCTTCGCGACTCTCTCTTCAGTTGCGGCTCTCAGCGACCTCCAAAACGGAACTCCAAAACTGGCCTCCCCCTCTTCTCTTCTTCTCATTCGATATATGTATGTGCTGTTAGGGGAATACGACCTAGCAGACTACTAAATCCCACTAACTCAACATCCACATTCAGGCCCTAAAGTCCGGCCACAACTCCGATTCCTAATCTCCGTCAGTTCAGCCACATGCACTAACCCCACATAAACTTTGGCTAACTTTGGTTACTGCCAATCTTTTCACTTCTTGTCCGAGCTCTCTCTATACAGAGATTATCATGCTGCATCTCCACTGTCTTGAATCACAGCACCTTCTCTTGTTGTCGAACTGAATTCGATCACCACTCCCTGAGTTCCAACTTCAGACCCCTTCTTAATCTTCTCTTTAACATCTCAAAACTCCCAAAAAACATATGAACTGAAAGAAAATAATGCCACCAGCTGGATTCATAACTCGTTTTCATTCACGTCTACGCACACTGCCCATACATCCAACACAAACAACAGTGCTTCCGTGCTTCCATCACCGTTACTGACTGCAATTTCTATCTTATTCTCGTGCCTTCTCATTCCAGTTGCTAGAGAAAACCACAAAGACTAGCGTTCAGCTCTGCTGCTGCCATCACTTCTCAGCTCGGGTTGCATCTCACCAATAACCCTCGCAACCGAGCCAACCCATCATTCACGACTATACGACCAACATATTTCTCTGCAGTTTCATTTCTCAACTACACCGATTCAAATCAGCCAACAACAATTTTCTTTATCGACCACAGCATCAACTTCTTCATCACTGAATATCAACACCACTCGAGAACAAAACCATCCAGCAAACACGCATCAATCTTTCCACTCCCTGTACGTTTCCAGACTCGAGCCAATATCCAACTTCCATTAAGCCACAGGACCATGTCTTGTTGCTGCCAATCATTCTCTGTCCATCTTATTCTTTTTCCTCCAAGTTTAGGTCATACCCATTGCTGATACTAGAAAACACCACTCGCGTGCAATTATTCAGCTAACCAGTCCACGCCATAGATCTTGAAATCAACAGCACCTCCAAGCAATGATGTTGCTGGTTGACAATTAAAATAAGAAGAACTTGAACTCCATCTGCACGAACCTGATGCTGCTGACACTGTAAGAGGTGATAAACTCCATCTCACGCGGTTACTCTCTCCAAATTTCAGATTGAACTCGACCAACAAATGTGGTGCACAAGTAGCCATTTATCTTTAGTCATCAGTGGGCCGGGCCGTTTGAATACGCGTTCACAATTCTTGTTTTCCATAATGCACACAATGGTTCTAGCCTTGAGTGCTGCTGATACAAAGCAACACCAAGCCAGCCACTTACAAGGTTCTTCTGCAGTGAGCAACAATGTTGGTCCATCTAGTTGCGAACACCGTTTAGTTACTCATTTAGCCTTTTATTTTCCGAAAGATCCAATTCACTTGTACTTTCTACAAAAGCACTGAAATAGTGTTATTGGCCAAAATATCGAGTCTTAACTAATATAAATATGGGTATAAAATGTAGCAGATACGTGCTTATCACACCTCCTTTCAATTCTTTATGATCATCACGTATTTTTGATTCTATAAACGAGGGAAAAGCGTCTCCCATTTACTATCTGATATCCATTCGTCTTGGTTGAATGGTACCGGCTCTCCCACTCCACTTGGGATCCCACAAGTGAAATACAAATCAAGGGACATAATTCCTATTACAAGAATAATGTCGACTATGATTAATTCTTTTGATTATTTAATAATTATTTGAAAAATAAAATTTAAGTTATGTTAAACAAGCTAACCAATTTCAAAATCCATATAATGGAATGTGTGCGTCGTCGGTCACCACCTTTCTACCACTGTTGTCGTAATTCTGTTGTTCTGTCTTCTAGGCTTCACACTGTAAAGCGCACGCTAGGGATATCTGTCAACCCTTTCCCGGACCCTAGGGGGTAGACCTTCATAAACAACCTTTAAGTATGAAAATCCACCTCTCATTATATAATAACCCTCAGACCGATCTTGACGCCCCGACACATGACCTTGGACTAATGATGGAGCAAAAACGACACTCGGCGAAGCAAACTATGCTTCCCGATTTTGAGAATAATCTACACCTGTGGCAGGACGTGGTGCCGTTTCATTTCTTCGATCTCTTTTCTTCTTTACAATATTAACCGCTTTTCTTAAAAAGTTGTCCATATTGTATCAAAAATTTTTGATTTAGAAGAGTTTTAAAAGAAGAAAATAGTAGTGGTGTGACTGAAAATGAATTCAGTTGAAAGAATTTATAGTTTTGAAAACTATAACGTTGAGAATATGGACGTTGGAAAATCGACTGTTGGCGTTTTTGTTTCTCACGCCCGCATTGGTATGACCGACGCCAACGTTTTTGACTTGCGCGCCAGCGTTTTTTCTTCCAGCACCGTGTTTAATTTACACACGCTGGCGTGTGTCCCTAGCCCGGACACTTAATGCTCAACCGCATTGTTGTTCCCATAGTGGAGAAACCTGTTTGTCCATCCACCCGGCTCAACAAAAAAATAGGTTTGTTCATTCCCATGGGGATTGCCCTTAGGATAACCCCTATGGGCTAGATTGAACTGCTAGATTGGCCAAAAAGTGTTGTAAATCAAGAAAAAAGTGTGGGAAAAAAGTTAACACTACTTCTGTCCACTTCTCTCTCCTAGCGTTTGCTCGCAGTTCAACTAGCAGCGAGATTGAAACGATGAATGATTCAACGCTCAAAAAGTGGTCCAAACGCTGAACGATTCAGCGTTTTGGGAATATTCCAGGGCATCAGTGGTAGGCTTCTAAAAGGAGTAAGAAAATAAGACAAAGGATAAGGAGAGACAGAAAGGCCTACATGTTAAACTGCAAGTGCACAGTTGTCATTGTAGTGTGTATGTGCAAGAACAGGTCATCTCCACAGGGACTAGGGTGTATAGTTGAAGCTTTATGTTTTCCTAAGCTAGTTCTCTAAGTGCAAGGCAGTGAAGTAAATGTGACAGTGAAGTAGAATAAAGACAATGAAGCAAAGGTAACAGTGGCAGTTAACAGGAAACAAAGCCAAATAAACCAAGGCTGTTAGCCAAGGGCAGGGAGGAGTTTGCAGCTGTGGCTAAGCTAAGGCTTAGAATCCACCCTTGTGACCTATCCAGACAATGTAATTCTAGGTTGAATTCCTAATGGAACTAAGTGACAGCTAAGGTCAACTTATGATCCTAAGCATACAAATGGAATGGAAAGAGAATTAGCTTGCTATGAGCACTAATTTCTCCCATTGATCAATCAAAACAATGCACTAAGGATCTAACCTAGCATTCCACTATCAGACAGTGCACTGAGGTTTCATCTAAACCTCAGCTGCAACAATTTAGCTCATGCTCAACATATAAACAACATTAACATTCATCATACAAGATAATTCAAACACACTAGACATGGTGAACAAATACAATTGAAATTACTGAATTTGAAATTAAACAAGAGGTAACAGTAGAGAGCACTGGCTAGTCCAGGCCTCTAAGGTGGTGCTCTGGCTAATCCAGGCATACCCTACACAACACAACAGTCCCTTCTATTTATACCCACAGACCCAATTTGGGTTTTCCCCCAAATTACAAAATTAGGGTTCTTCCCCAAAAATATCCCTAATTTAAACAGAAATTAGGTAAATTATTTCTACCTAATTTGACAGTACAAATCAGACCCATATCTTCTATAATGCTCCTCCATAACAGTAATTAGAGTTTACTCGAAAATCCCCAAATTAACTGAAATTAGGGTTTGGGTTTTTCTTACCTTGATGTGACAAATCTCCTCAATTAGCATCGACCCATGTCTTCTCCTTGGTCCTCTGTTCCATTCCCATGCTTCTATTTCTTCTCTAGCCCTAGCTATTGTACCAATTTCTTTCCTATGGTTTTCTGAGAAAGAAAAGAAAAGAAATTGGTAGGATAGATGGCTAGAATATGGGGGGAATGATTATAGTGGAGTTGGTGGTGGTGTACGGTGTGAAGGAGTGGCGTTTGGTGGTACGGCAGTGGTGGTGGCGGACATGGTGGAGTTGGCAGGAGCAGAGCTCGACTGCTCGAAGGAGGAAGATGAGAATTTGGGTAAGGTGTGTTTGGCTGAAGGGTATAGGTGTTCGATACTTGGGTGTTAGGCGGGTTTAGCAATTGTTGATGAACAGCGAGGATGAGACGTTGGATGCGAAGATGATGGATCGATCTAACGGCGAGACAGAAGGAAGCGAGGAGCGACCGTTGGATGCGGAAGTACAACGAAACTGACGTCTCAAGATGGAGTTAGGTGCTGTAGTGTTAGACAGGATCTTCAGACTTTGATGACTGGCGATGCTGCGACCGTAAGATGCTGAGATGATCAAATCTGACGGCTATAAAGGGAAACGGGCATGGATATATGAAATGGATTTGGGTGAGGGTTTTGGGCCTTGGGTATGCCAAGCCCATATCTTCTTTAAGAACAATTCTTCCTCTTCAAGCCCACTTCTAGCCTTTTGATCTTGTGCACAACATTCTTCGCGGCTTCCTTGTGTAATTCCTCCCGGCTTTTCACCGTTTTTCTGCTCTTTTCCGCTCCGCTATTCATCCAAACTTTATTTATTACCTAAAAATGCAAAATTAATTAATAAAAATATTTATTCTTGAAAACAAAGAAAATACAGAATATGGGATAAAATGTAGAATTAATGCACAAAAGATGAGTTAAATGCCAACAAAAAGGGATAAATATATACATTATTTGGCACTCATCAAATACCCCCAAACCTGAATTTTACTTGTCCTCAAGTAAAACAAAACTAAGGAAATCCTACCTATACCACTGTCGCTGGTCTCTCGAATGCATTTAACGTATGCACTAAGCCTTTTAAACCACTAAGTGTCCCTAGTGGACGAGTTGAAGTCTCGTGAAGGTTTGCTTAGAACGTACCTACAAAGTTCTAGGTCAAAATATAAGCTCAGATTCCATCAAATGTGACATGTGCAAGTCAGTTTAATCTCACAGCAAAATGGAGATGTCAATCTAGCTATCAAAGGCACAATCCTAGCACTGATAACAAATAAAGACATGTGATAAGAGTGTAAAGTGTATCTACACATGTTTCTAGAATGACCTGAAGTTATGACTACTAACCACCAAGAGATAGTTTTTAGGCTAAGAACCGAATTCTAAGCCAAGCTAGCTGTCCGGCTTTACGAGAATTGTGAATGTTCACCCAATGAGTTGGTGATATTTCAGTTTACCCGTGTTATACATCGATGGCTGCACCCTCCTTGCTTATTACAAGACTATTTACAACAAAAAGATAACTCTTTACATGACTCTTATTTACATTGATTACTCTCTTTTATTTTTTGAACAAGAGAGAACTATTGTCTTTAACATGACAAAACATGGAATAAATAAATACTTGATTTTTTTTTATTTTTTTTTTTTGTAAGAAAAAAACTTTGATCTTTACAACATAGTGACACTTTTGATACATGAACAAAAAGAAAAACATAATTACATGACTCTTAGCAAGAGGTGGCCCTTATCGAATGCATCCGGTCAAATTCTATGGTTGCTTTTCTTAACGTATCCTCCAACTTCTATCCCAGCCAACCAAAGAACAAGCTAGTCAAGTCTCATTCAGTATTCTAAAGTGATTGGCAATCTAACTTCCTATCAAACACCTTGAAGATCGAGGCTATACATGTATTGGTAGATCGTGCGCGTGCAAGTTTCTTATCACTATGTGAATTGTGCTAGAATCAGGGTGCCTAAATATCTAGACTAAGACTCCTAAAAATTACATATATGCACAAGAGTCAACATTTCAAGGTAAATGAGCTCCATTTTTATGATTTTTCATTTTTTAATTTTTTTGAATTTTTTCAATTTTTTTCATAAGAAGAAGGAGTTCGTTTTCAATTATAGCATATTATCATGGTATCCATTCCATACCCCCAAACCTAAACTAAACATTGTCCTCAATGTTTCAAAATATGAACAAAATTATAATACAACATATGAAGAGGATCATGTTGAGTAGAGAAAAAGGAAAGAGAATACCCGATTTCGGCGAAAGCAAGATTAGACTCCGTTATTCAAGGCAAGAATCCAACATATGTCAGCCGAGATCATATTGGATTAGCAAAATATATACAAAAGGAACAAAAGGATTTTTAAAATTTTTATCTACTGGATTATATACAAAAAATTCACCATACACTAACAATCTAAAGAGTTGAGGATCAACCCAAAAGACAAAGTGTTGAAACATAGACAGTTTCAAAACACTAAAATTGGACTGAAATGAGAGCGAGAGTGAAAAACCGGATGAATCACCCCTAAACCTAAATTTTTCAACAGGTTTACTTTTAAGCACAAAATCTAACAATTTTAGGGGTGCAGGATTCACAAGGTCTAATTCGAAATGGACTTTGTTTGGGATGGACAAACATGCATATTCCAACTGTGGCTCCTTAAAAGTATTGTATTTAGATGCAAAATAGTCCAAGAAGACTTGAGAGGCACACAGTTCCAATCCTAGGTTGGGAATCTTCAGAAAAGTTGGTTTAAAATTTTTGTTACAACCCAAATCTAGGTTGGGTGGAATAATCTCAATCTGTGACTTAGGCAAGAAGGTGATATCTAAGTTTCTCACATGCATGAGATCAAAAGTACCAATATTATCAGTCACATCAGCATTTTCTAAATCATAATCAAGTTGTGTAGTATGCCCATCATCACAACACAATTTCACAAGTCCAAATTCAGAATCATGGTTATCCGAAATATCCAAATTAACATCAAAAGAAGCAATATATTGTGGCTTAAGTATGGAATCAGACACATCAACTATATTTTCATGCATAGGATCATTAGTATCAACAGAAGATTCAACATTACCTAAGTCATGCTCTTCACAGGATAACTGCACAATATCTAAATCAGTAGCCTCATCACATGTATATGGAATACTAGAAGAAACATCATTCATGAAGGTCGGGGCAGAAAAGCCTAATGTATTTGAACCCAAAGGTTCCATAACATTTTCAGCATAGACATGTTCTTCTAATATAACATCATCATAATCATCATCATCACAAATACATGAAAATCCTACTTTGTCAAAACCATTAGTGTTTTTCGTCCATACATCTGCCTCTAAAATAGGTGAATATGGATTGACATTTTCAGCAATAGGGTATGAAACACTATATCCAGAATTAAGCTCATTGGGAAAATCAACATCTGACTCATGGTGATTACCCATATCATGGGGCATGGTCCTAGTTTCCCTATAGGTTTCCCACTGATGGGTTTTCTCTGCAACTTCAGCTAGAAATAACCATGCATCGTCCACAGTTTTATCAATGAATTCACCATTACACATAGATTCAACCAAGGCTCGAGACTTAAAGTCTAGTCCCTCATAAAGAATGGCGACCAGTCTCCACTTCTCGAGGCCATGATGAGGACACTCAAACAACAAATCATTAAATCGTTCAAAATAATGAAAAAGTGTTTCTCCATCTAACTGGACAAAACAATTAATACTTCGACGAATAGAGATGGTCCTATGATGTGGAAAGAACTTTCCGACAAATTGATTTGTGAGTTGGTCCCAAGTGGTGATTGATTGTGGTCTCAAACCGTAAAACCATGTTTTGGCCTTTTCTTTTAAAGAAAAAGTAAACAAACGCAATTTCAAAGAGTCTTCGGATATATGGTCAGGTTGTAAAGCCCGAACAATTTGTTCAAACTCTCTTACATGGTTATAGGGATTCTCAGAATCGAACCCTCGAAATATAGGAAGTATTTGTATCATGCTTGCGTTTAGTTCAAATGGGCCATCAGTCTGGGGTAAGACGATACATGATAACTGACTTATTATGTTAGGGTACATGTATTCATGGAGACTACGGAGTTTATTCACACACTCGCCTATTTTTTCAAAAAATTTGGTTTTAATGGGTTTTGAAAATTTGGTTTGAAAGGGTTTTGAAAAGAAAATTTGGTTTTGCTTGGGATAAAATTTTGGTTTTTGAAATAAGGAGCAAAGTTTTTTTTTTTTTTTTTGGGTTGGGTTTTGAAGCCCAAATTTTAGTTTAAAAGAAACTACAAGCCTAACAAACAACTAAATTACAAGCCCAAATAAAGAAAGAAATAAAAATAAAACTAATTATTACAAACCCACAAAAAAAAAGAAAATAAAAATAAAACTAAAATTATTACACTCCCAAATAAAGAAAGAAATAAAATTAAAATTAAAAAAAATTATTACAAGCCCACAGATTAAAAATGGAAGCCCACAGGTTGGGTTCTCTTAATGGGTTTAGGCTTACCTTTGAAGCACAGCCCAGCTGTTCAGTTTGGTTGCAAAAGCCCAGTTGGGCTTTGGATCATCCTAAGCTTTGGCTTCAACATTCAAGGCCCAGTTGGGCTTTGGTCTTTCTTCTCCTTCAGCCGCTTACAGCCCAGTTGGGCTTGGTTCAAATCAGTTCACTTCACAAGCCCAGTTGGGCTTTATCTTACACCAGCTGCAGCAGCTTCAGCAGAGATTGCAGCAGACTTGGCCTGGCACCAGCAGGAGCACCACAACAGCACAAGTTCTAGCAACAATAGTGCAGCACTAGCTCCACAGCAGCAGCACCACAAGTTCAGAGGCACCACAAGGCACAGAGCAGGACTTCAGGCAGCAGTTCTGGCACCAACAGCAGCAACACCAGGTTCAAGGAAGAACCAGCAACAAAGGTGCAAATGGGCTGCAGTTCACAGCAGTTCACAGCAAGAAATGCAAAAAAAATGCTTATACTAAGATGCAGATGATTACACTAATATGCAGATGCTTACAAGAACTACACAGCAGGTATGAGTATGCAAAGAACAGCAAGAAAAACTTCAAAAACACGGCAGCCAAGTCCCCGGCAACGGCGCCAAAAACTTGGTAGGCTTCTAAAAGGAGTAAGAAAATAAGACAAAGGATAAGGAGAGACAGAAAGGCCTACATGTTAAACTGCAAGTGCATAGTTGTCATTGTAGTGTGTATGTGCAAGAACAGGTCATCTCCACAGGGACTAGGGTGTATAGTTGAAGCTTTATGTTTTCCTAAGCTAGTTCTCTAAGTACAAGGCAGTGAAGTAAATGTGACAGTGAAGTAGAATAAAGACAATGAAGCAAAGGTAACAGTGGCAGTTAACAGGAAACAAAGCCAAATAAACCAAGGCTGTTAGCCAAGGGCAGGGAGGAGTTTGCAGCTGTGGCTAAGCTAAGGCTTAGAATCCACCCTTGTGACCTATCCAGACAATGTAATTCTAGGTTGAATTCCTAATGGAACTAAGTGACAGCTAAGGTCAACTTATGATCCTAAGCATACAAATGGAATGGAAAGAGAATTAGCTTGCTATGAGCACTAATTTCTCCCATTGCTCAATCAAAACAATGCACTAAGGATCTAACCTAGCATTCCACTATCAGACAGTGCACTGAGGTTTCATCTAAACCTCAGCTGCAACAATTTAGCTCATGCTCAACATATAAACAACATTAACATTCATCATACAAGATAATTCAAACACACTAGACATGGTGAACAAATACAATTGAAATTACTGAATTTGAAATTAAACAAGAGGTAACAGTAGAGAGCACTGGCTAGTCCAGGCCTCTAAGGTGGTGCTCTGGCTAATCCAGGCATACCCTACACAACACAACAGTCCCTTCTATTTATACCCACAGACCCAATTTGGGTTTTCCCCCAAATTACAAAATTAGGGTTCTTCCCCAAAAATATCCCTAATTTAAACAGAAATTAGGTAAATTATTTCTACCTAATTTGACAGTACAAATCAGACCCATATCTTCTATAATGCTCCTCCATGCTTCTCCCTAACAGTAATTAGAGTTTACTCGAAAATCCCCAAATTAACTGAAATTAGGGTTTGGGTTTTTCTTACCTTGATGTGACAAATCTCCTCAATTAGCATCGACCCATGTCTTCTCCTTGGTCCTCTGTTCCATTCCCATGCTTCTATTTCTTCTCTAGCCCTAGCTATTGTACCAATTTCTTTCCTATGGTTTTCTGAGAAAGAAAAGAAAAGAAATTGGTAGGATAGATGGCTAGAATATGGGGGGAATGATTATAGTGGAGTTGGTGGTGGTGTACGGTGTGAAGGAGTGGCGTTTGGTGGTACGACAGTGGTGGTGGCGGACATGGTGGAGTTGGCAGGAGCAGAGCTCGACTGCTCGAAGGAGGAAGATGAGAATTTGGGTAAGGTGTGTTTGGCTGAAGGGTATAGGTGTTCGATACTTGGGTGTTAGGCGGGTTTAGCAATTGTTGATGAACAGCGAGGATGAGACGTTGGATGCGAAGATGATGGATCGATCTAACGGCGAGACAGAAGGAAGCGAGGAGCGACCGTTGGATGCGGAAGTACAACGAAACTGACGTCTCAAGATGGAGTTAGGTGCTGTAGTGTTAGACAGGATCTTCAGACTTTGATGACTGGCGATGCTGCGACTGTAAGATGCTGAGATGATCAAATCTGACGGCTATAAAGGGAAACGGGCATGGATATATGAAATGGATTTGGGTGAGGGTTTTGGGCCTTGGGTATGCCAAGCCCATATCTTCTTTAAGAACAATTCTTCCTCTTCAAGCCCACTTCTAGCCTTTTGATCTTGTGCACAACATTCTTCGCGGCTTCCTTGTGTAATTCCTCCCGGCTTTTCACCGTTTTTCTGCTCTTTTCCGCTCCGCTATTCATCCAAACTTTATTTATTACCTAAAAATGCAAAATTAATTAATAAAAAATATTTATTCTTGAAAACAAAGAAAATACAGAATATGGGATAAAATGTAGAATTAATGCACAAAAGATGAGTTAAATGCCAACAAAAAGGGATAAATATATACATTATTTGGCACTCATCAATCAGCGCTGAACTATTCAACGCTTCCCAGGACGCTGAACTATTCAGCGCTTCCCCGCACAAAAATATATAAGTCAAGCGATGTTCGGTTCAGCTTTCACCTTGACGCTGTACTGTTCAACGTTTGACGCTGAACTATTTAGTATTTTGCTGTTAGATTCGCCATGCCATAGGACTTAGGAGGTTGCCCTATCTGACGTGGATGACCAATCTAGCAGCTAGATATCTAGCCCATTTGGGTTAGGTCCATTGGGCCTCTTGATTTTTTGGGGACTACTCAAAAAAGGTGGGGGACTACTTTGTGATAGAAATGTCCACCCTACATTATAAGGGGTGTCCTAAAAGATTAGGGAAGACTAATCTGCCCTTACTCTAATTAAGGTTATAACTAGTCCTAATAACCCACTAATCTAACCCACTACCCACTAATTAAACCCTAATTTAAAACCTAAAATCAGTTTCAAAACTGATTCTTTTTCTTCTTCTTCTTCTTCTTCCTCTTCCTCTTCTTCTTCGTAGACATCGACGTTAATCGTCGATTCGAAAAAATTTCATCGTCGATTAATTAATCTTTATAAGCAATGCGTGCCAAGCAAACACCCAGACTTCCAGGATTGAGTCCGGAACTCCCACATATAATGAATCTCCCAAACAATTGCTAATTCAAAGACAACTTGAACCACCGTTCATAGGCAAAATAAATCATCCACTAGCAACCAAGAAGTCTGATTCAAGTGAAATGCAAATCCGCTGGTAATTTTCTTCATACCCATTCTTTTTAATTCGCTATTTGTTGAAGAAATCGATTAGAAATCATGAAAACTCATCGAAAATGGTAGTTACAGTGTAGATTCCGGTTAGGAGATTTTTTTGTCAAACCCTAGATTTTTTAACCGAACTTCCAAAAATAAGAACAGTTCGGTTAAGTAGTTCGGTCTGCTCGCAAAAAAAACTTTTGTAACCGAACTCCATTTTTCCTTTGAAAGAATGGGTTCGATTTTGTCGATAATTTTTTTGGCTAACCGAACTTTTGAAATATGTAGTTCGGTTACCTCTCTAATTTTATCAGGTCAACGGTCTTGTGAAATATGTAGTTCGGTTACCTCGTAACTTTTATCAGGTAACCGAACTATAGTCTGTTAACTCCAGATGTTTTGTTTACTTCATTCTTTAGTTCTCTTATTGATTTGA
Organism: Papaver somniferum; assembly: GCF_003573695.1. NCBI lineage: Eukaryota > Viridiplantae > Streptophyta > Magnoliopsida > Ranunculales > Papaveraceae > Papaver > Papaver somniferum. The sequence continues at coordinate 6,055,298 of NW_020622934.1, forward strand.
AAACACAATATTCTCTTATGTTTAGCTAATACTTTGGTTTTTGTTCATTAGGAACAAAGGAAATAGATTGAGACTACAACTAGATGAGGATTTGAAAACTCCCACCCCTCGTGGAGCAAAACATTTAGATTTCCGAAAACATGGTGCCACAAATGCTAAATATGGAGGGGGCTCGTTACCGGAAGTCAACCAAGAGAATGTTCGTGATGTAATCCAAGATGTCAATGAAGAGGTGATGGAGAATACAATTGATAATGTTATTGAAGAAGAGAATGATGATGAAGAAGAGAATGATGATGAAGAAGAGCAAGGAAATTAAGACCAAGGAAATGAAGAGGTTGAACAACAAAGAGAACATGTTGAAAATGTAGAAGAAGAAGAACTAGGACCCGGCAAAGAAAGAGAAGGACAAGAGGAGGAAGAGGAGGGAGACGATGAAGAGGAGGGAGAGGAGGGAGACGATGAAGAGGGGGAAGAGGACGGAGAGGAGGTAGAGGATGAAGAAGAGGAAGAAGAGTAGGAAGGGAATGATGATGAAGAAGAGCAAGAAATTGTTCCTGCTAAAGATAAAAAGGAAGCCGCCTAGCAAAAGATATTAACACATTCCCCCTGCTAAGTTGTGTTTGTCACCAGTGAACCCAACTTATGGTACTCCAAATGATGGAGGAGCAACATTGTTTGGCTACAAACACTCATGGGCTGCGAAGATCTATGCGACAAAGGTATTCTTTAAGTTTATGGTGTTATGAACTTTTCGTATTAATAGTGTTTTGTCAAGTATTAATAGTGTTACGTTCTTTTCGTAGGATCATAAGGATGCAGTTCGTCTTATTAAACGTCAAAAGGCATCCACATGGGATCTTTCTTTGGAGTGTGACGAGTTTGTAGCGAAGGTTAAAGAATGTGTGTTATGGAGAGCTATTGAGTTAGCACATGTGGAATTTGACGTTGTTGCCGTATCCGCATTTCTCGAGAGGCATTATCCCGAGACATATATTATGCATCTTCCATTCGGCGAGATGGGAATTACTCCCGATGATTGTCATAATATCATCGGCTTACCAGTGGAAGGTAAATTTCTTAGATAAGGTTAAAACCCCTCGATGAGTTATGAAGCTCTTGAAGAATTGGCTCTAAAATGTCTAGGATGGGATGCAAGAAAGTCTCAATGTGAGTTTAGACGTTCTTTGAGATCCCCTAAACGTGGCGATGAGTATAATCCAAGAGAGGCAAATGGAGCATTGAAGAAGAAGCTGAAGAAATTCAAGTTGGTAAAGTTGAAGGCATCATTTGGAGAGACAAAAAAGAAGGTGGAGAAAGGAAAGTTGGTGATGGACGGGGAGACCCTTAGGCATCATGTCACCGCTTATTGGTTATATATGCTAGGAGATGTCATTTTCCCGACACTTCTGGAAATAGGGTGGATGCACATTATCTACATCTTTTGGAGAATCTCGATAAGATGAACAAATACTCTTAGGCCATTGGTGTGCTTGCTTTTGTTTTAGAAGAGATGAGCAAAGGGTCGAGGATTAAGTGTAATCAAATTAGAGGTTACTTAACTCTTGTTCAGGTGAGTTTTTTCTACATTGTTAATTAGAAAATTATTCGCTAATTTTTTCTGCTTCTAATTCAATTTTCATGTACGTGGATATTTTCGTATTTTCGCATAGGTTTGGATTTACGACCACTTCCCTAAATTGGGATTGGCTAGGGCAAAATACCCTTATCCCTATGACCAACCTACAGCAGGAAAATGGTTGTTTTTGGATGCACAAAAGAAGTCTAAAGAAGAGCAGTTGACTTCGTTGAGGGAGAAATTGGATGCACTTACGGTGAACGGTGTGGTATTTCACCCATACACCGTACCCGATGATGTCCCTGTAGATGAAGACGACTTGAATGGTTTCTCTACCGTATCGCCTTACTGAACCAATTTGATATCCTAACGGCTAGGAAATATATAATCCAAGGAGAGTACTAAGAAAACTTTGTTGCGTCCAAATGGATCCCGATCTGGAGAATGAAAATTTCACTTTGCTGGTTGAAGGAATAAAGAACACCGAGAAGTATTTTGAGCCAAAACATGAACCAATTCCTGCGGTAGCACATTGGAATGCACTTACTACCCACCACATATCAAGAGGTGATCTTGTACCTTGTGAGGGAGATGTAAATGCATGTGAGGAAGATTATATGAAGTTTTATGAAGAAATTAGTCATCCTTTTGTGATAAATAAAGAACAACAAGCTAAGACTGATGCGGCAAAGGCGAAGGCAAATGAGAGGGAGGCTAAGAGAGCTCAGAAGGAGATGCCTATTTGTGGGGAAGAATCTAAAAAGTTATAGGATAATGTGGTAAGAAAAAAAATTTCTCTTATACTTTTCGATTGTTTCAAAGTATTGAAAATATATTTACTTGTGCTTAAAATTGGAATTAGGTGTCGAAGGGTACGAAATTGTTGAAGAAATGGATGGCTAAAATCAAAAGTGGAGAGCCGATGTTGACTAAGGAACAAACCGACTACTACAAGCAGTGGGAGGGTCTCATAACTAAAAGAATGGTGGATCCAAGTATGTCTAAGCAATTAAAGAGGGGTCGATAATAAGGTGAAGGTTCAAGTCGCGTTGTGGACGAAACCGATGGAGGAGATGAAACCCCAAGTGATGAAGAACTTCGTCCTAAAACTCGTGGTAAACAAGGAGGTGGTAAGAGGGGTCGACAACAAGGACAAGGTTCAAGTCGCGCTGTGGACGAAACCGGTGGAGGAGACGAAACCCCGAGTGATAAGGAAATTTGACCTAAAACTCGTGGTAAACAAGGAGGTGGTAAGAGGGTCGACATCAAGGAGAAGGTTCAAGTCGCGCTGTGGAGGAAACCGGTGGAGGAGACGATACCACAAGTGATGAGGAAGTTCGTCCCAAAACTCATGGTAAACAAGGAGGTGGAAAGAGGGGTCGTAACAGTGGTCGTTAGTGATTTCGTATGATTTTAGTTTCAAAAAACATCTTAGTTATGGATTTCGTGTGGTTTAATTTGGTGTGTTTGTGTTTTTTAAACAATTACTTAAGCATTTCGTAGTTTGGTATGTATAACACTTTTATATTTTTTTTAGAATCTTGTTTGTTTTTTCAATTTTTATTGGGTTTGTGTTTTTAATGCTATAAGACTGAAATGTTGAAATACAATATGATTTTCGGTGACCAACAATTTTTAAACTTGTGACCGAACTTGTAGTTCGGTAGCCAGTGATAAATTACAGGTTACCGAACTTATAGTTCGGTAACCTGTGATAAATTCATGTTCACCTAATTTGTAGTTCGGTGACCTAGTAAAAGTCTACCAGGTTGACGAATTCCTAGTTCGGTTACCTCGCAACATTTTCACTGGTTACCGAACTTTTCTGTAGGATGAAGCAGTAAGCTTTCATCCATAAGATATTAGTTAGGTTAGAAGATAATTATTTCTTAGGTCACCGAAATCTTCTCTGGAGACTCAAATTTTTGGTATTGCACATGTTGGAAAAGTCATTCTCTTGAAGCAGAAATCACAGAAACCAGCTCTTAGGTTTGTTTTGGAGTGTTTTTGTATCATATATGTGTTCAGTTTGGCTGTGAGCCTTCAACAGAAAGTTCGATAAGCTCATGCATTTATCATGTAACCGAAATTTAAGTTCAGTTAGCAGAAAATTATTCCTTAGGTCACCGAAATCTTCTCTGGAGACTCAAATTTTTGGTATTGCACATGTTGGAAAAGACATTCTCTTGAAGCAGAAATCACAGAAAACGGCTCTTAGGTTTGTTTTGGGGTGTTTTTTGTATCATATATGTGTTCAGTTTGGCTGTGAGCCTTCAACAAAAGGTTCGGTTACCTATTGTATTTATCATATAACCGAACATGGCATTCGGTTGGATCGCAAATTTTTATCTCCTAACCGAACTTGTAATTTTGAAATTTAAATGTCCTTTAACTGACACAAATGTAGTACATAATTTTAAAATTAAAATGTAACATCAAGTAACGGCTAATTTATAGACGTTACACACCCAAGTGGTATATATATGGTGTTTCATAGTTAACATTTTGTTACAAAATTTCCTAAAAATGGCAGCTACTACTCCTAAATTTACTCTAGAAGAAGATCTTTCTCTTTGCAGAAACTACATATTACACTATCCAAAGAGGGTTGAAGATCTAAGAATGAATGGTATTATGAGTCAAATTTATTGGGGGAAAATTCATGATAAATTCATCTCCGACACAACAAACCCTTATAACCGTGATCATATAGATTTCTTCATTCGATTTGGAAAGATTAGAGATAGTTATGGAATTTATGGCTTTATTTCGTATTGCAAGGCGGTATCGACTTAGGGGTGAAGGATTCGACGAAATCATTTTAACATCAAAAAATGAATGGCGAAGATGGAAGAGAAAGGATTTCAAATATGAATATCATTTCCGCCTCCTTAAATACTTTTTCATGACGCATTTCGGATATTAGATGGTACGTAATTTTATTTTGGAAAGTCATGTAAAATTTCGGCATTGTCTTGTAATTTCATATCCTAACCAAACTTCTGTCTCGTACAATTCGGCATTGTCCTGTAATTTTATTTCCTAACCGAACTTCTGTCTCGTGCAGTTCGGCATTGTCCTGTAATTTCAATTCCTAACCTAACTTCAATGTCAAATTCAGCAGTTAAAATGTTAGGCTTCTGAACTACAGTTCGGCTACCTGCAATATTTGGGAAGCTAACCGAACAAGAAGTTCGGCAATCTCTTTATTTAAATCTGCCAACCGAACTATTATCTGGAAACTACATAAAATATTAACATTTACTCAAAAATTAATACCACTTTTCAAAAACCTTAGTATTCCATTGATACGCATACTTGGTTCCATTACATGTGTCATTTAATCATCCGCAAGTGAAATTTGACCTTCATGTACAATTTCTTCCGACTTCTTCAAAGCATTCCACATCTCCATGTTAGGCTCATATATAATACACCAACCCAAAATGCTATCCGGATTAAATGCAGGCCAATAAGAGGTTCCACATATTGGAGGCAATGGACAATCGGGTTTTAACCGGAGGCCTATAAAGTGGTTGTTGTTAATCAATGCCATCACACATCTCCTTCGTTTAAGTTGCTCGACACATACGGTTGTTTTCAGAGTGAAGGTGAAACTAGCATATTTTGAGAAATAATGAACCACACAATTGAATGCCTCGGCGATTAAGTGTCCACATATCGGCATGCTCATCCAATAATCGGCTGTGATCGGATAGCCTCCATGAAGACGAACTTGATACCTAACAAATTGCTCATTGATACTACCCTCCCCATCGCACAACATTGTCTTGTAAAAGGCTGGATTCTCCTTTAGTTTGGACAACAACCTTTGCCTTATATGAGTGGTTTCCCACCCATTATATCGCTTGACACCTTCGATGAAAGGCCCAAGTTGTTGATTGACAACATGAAAACCATAATTACCATCCGGAGGAATGTCGTCGGTGGATATAACGTATTCTCTAATGTATAGAGGTAGCTCATTCAAATAGTCTTTATTTGGATCCTCGAGCTTGACGTCTATGGAAGATGGTTGGATGGGGCACATTGGAGACTTAAGCTTCACGTCGCTGGAAGATGGTTGGCTTGGTTGTGATGGACACATCAGACCCTTTTTCTTTAAATCTCGCTAGCTTGTTTCGTCTTTCTCCTCAATAATCCTACCCCGTTTCTTGGTTTTCTCCAAGTACATTGTCGCGGTATATTCATGGCCACAAGGATCTCTAGTATTTGCGTTTTGCTCAATTTATTATTGCGTAACACCTTTGCATATTCTCGTAGTTGCTTTTTAGTTTCTTTTTTACTTGGTCTACCTTTCGGTTTTCCTTTTGCCGGTCCATAGACATTCTCTTGCGTTTGTGGATATATAATTTTCCTCATGTCATCCCAAAATATTTGTTTTTGGAGCTTGTTCATTCCACGATACATCTCTAGTGCGGTTCTACCCATCTCATTATCACCAAACTCTTCTTCGCCTTCTTCCCCCTTTGGAGGAGGGATGAAACTTAGATGCTTCCAAAATGGATCAATGTCGCTTAAAGGGATTACACCATGCTCGTAGTTGATTATCATATGGAGAAAAGGGAGTCCCATAGACTTCTTCATGTTACATACACACACCTCATCCGCCTTGGTTTCCCACTCATCAATCAACTCGACTTCTATAATCAACAACTTCATACATGGCCGAGATACGTTGTAATGGATCCCCTTGAACAATGGGTGGTCGGCATATTTTCCGCTTATTTTAAATATACGGCTTTTTTTGAACTTCTCTTTAATTCTATCAATGTCACGCTTGAAATAATTTTTCATAGCATTCCACACGGTTATGAAGTTATCAACACATCCAAAGAGATTCTTCTTCAACCGGTGGTGAGCCGACTCTACTAAACTTGTCGCTTGATTTCCCAAGTGTTTATATTGGTTAGCATAGGCATAAACAAACCTATCTTTGTGTGGTTCCAACCATTGGCGAAGAACATATGATACAACACCGGGGTAATCGGGAGTATCCCAATGGGCGATAAACTCCGCAAGATTTAGATAATACTCTTCCTCGGTAAGGGACCAACACAATAATTCCCATTCACCGTTGAATGCAACCCATTTTGTGTAATTTATATCGTATTGTTTTTCAAATTTCTCTTTTGCATCCGCTCATTCTTTTTACAGTAGCATCTTAATTTCTTCATATCCTATTTTCTTGGGTGGACAAATTATTGGCTTGCACCTATTCATCAAATTACACCATATATGGAACGTACAAAGCATATTATGTGCTAGTGGGAACACTTCCTCTATTGCATTCATCAATGAGACATCATTATCCGTCACTATAACCCCGGGAATATCATCACCTCGGAAGATTGCCTTAACTTGTTTTAGTGCCCAAATGTAACTAGGTTCTTGCTCATCTCTGAAGAAACAAAACGCCACGGTAAACGGTGACTTCGTCGAAGTACGCCCAACAATATTCAACAATGGCATCTCATACTTGTTCGTCTTATAAGTGCAACCCATTATTAGAACTTGATGAAAATATTGAGCCAATTGAACACTCGTCGAATGCGCAATAAAGAGTTGTGTTATCTCTCCTTCCGAATCCACATCCTTTTGATCCGCGTTGTTGCATTACTTGTCTATCTCTTCATTCCTTCCTTCTAATTATCTCAATTGCATTGTAAATTGTGGACAAAGATGAGTGGTTATCCTTGTTATCCTCCTTTAGTATTTGGAGCATTTGAACCGGTGAAATACCCATTATTCTCATTTTAGCTACCTTGTCCATCTCTTTAGGAGTTAGCTTTGCCGCCATGAAATGTCCTTCAAGATGTTCCAGACGAGGATGATTATGACAACCTTGCATAACCCTGTAGAGAATCCATACACCCTTATCTTCATTTAAATTAAATTCAAGCTTGAATTGGAAATTTATCTTCTTTGAGAAAGTTTTGTTCTTCATATTTGTCTTTCCTTTATAAACATAACCCTTCCTCTCGTGGCTCTTCTCGGGATCACCGCTTCTCTCACAAACCATTTCAAAGCGAGTTTTGCTTTCTCTCCCATTCAATACTAATACGCACATGTCTTTTTGTGCATGTTTTCTAGCCCAACTCTTTGCATCTTCCGGATTTGTGAGTACCAAGTCATTCATGTAGTGATGGGATATGTCATCGTACAAAATACCAACTGGGGAAGGTTAGTTTTCCATTGGTTCAATTGGATCACATGGAACCTACGAGTAATAGCACAACGTCAATACCATAAAAAATTAACACTTAAAGTTCGGTAATCTAAATTTTTTTATCGACCCTACCGAAAAACAAGTTCGGTTATGTAGTTTCCAGAAATATATTTGGGCCTTACCGAACCCGATATTTAGATTTTCTATGTAAAAGTTCGACCATGAAACTGAAAAACTCGACTAAACCGAACTCATGGGTTCGGTTAGAAACGTTGTATACACATATTCTGCGACATTACCGAACAAGAGGTTCGGTAACAAAAGTATTGATATCGACTAAACCGAACTATGCACTGTAAACTCTATAAAAATAGTTCGGTTACATGTTCTGGAAAAACATAACCGCAACTCTAGAAAACCACCATTAACATGTAGTTCGGTTACCTGCGTGTGCTAAATTTAGTAACCGAACTACACATTTAGAACGGTTCGATTACCTCGCAAGCTAAATTTGGTAAGCGAACTAGGTTGACCTATCCGATTTTTTTCCAGAAATTTTGAGTTTGGCCAAATTTTTTCACAATCAAGCTACATTAATATGAGGCATACCTGAGTACCCGTAGCTTCATCTTCAGGTTGTGGCTGATAAAATCCATCATTTGTTTGGTTAGCTTGAGTTTGGGGCAAAAAGCTTTCATCATCTAACAAATAACTCATTTCCGGATCATTAGAAGTATTGACAAATACACTATGAGGTGAAGGGGGTTCTGATTCTGATTCTGAGGTATCATCACATGAATCACTCATATCACAATTACTAAACTAAAAAAAAGATTTTTTTGGGTTCAGCCATCTTCTTCTTCGTATTTCCTTCTTCTTCTTCTTATCTCTCAATAATAATGTTATAACAAAACAATCCCACTAATATAACTCACTAATCAATAATCACTAACTAATGTGTTACTAATCATAACACTAACACTAATTAATCTTGACACTAACTAAGTTAATCATTAAGGATAAAATAGGTATTTAAAAAAAATCAAATAAGGGGTGATTGAAAATTACTACCAATAACCACCCAAAAATTTAAGAGTAGTCCCTATTTTTCGAGCAGTCATCAGAAACTGATTCTTTAAAAGAGTGTGAGTGAATGAGTTCACGTGAGTTGTTATTGGCTCGTTGCTTAATACAAGAGAAAGATTCCATAAAAGGGCACAGGAGGCCGATGCATGCTTTTCCTTTCCGTATATTGAAAAACACAACCGTTTTTAGTTTTTTTATAATTTTCTTGCTTCTTCCTCACTCTTCTATATTTACTATTATGATTTCGCGGGTGGAAATCGGGTGCCGTCGTCGTCGTCGTCGTCGCCGCTCGGTTTTTCCCCTCGTATCAGACAATAACAGGTAATTAAATAAAAAATAAATTCAATCCATTCTAAAAAAACAAATCAGATTTGTTTGTTTTTAATCTTGTAATAAAACAAAATCTTTGATTCTTTTTTTTTTTATTCTCTTTTATCTTGTTTCAAGTCTATTTACAGATCGCTAATTCTAGACTTTGCAGTTGATTCATATCCCTCATTTTTGATTTGGTAAGTTGTTTTTCCTTTGAAATGAATCCCGATTTGTTTCGTTTTTCTTATTGTTGATAGCTAGATGGTTGTATTTGATAGACAGATAAATCAAAGATGGGGGTAATGTCGAGGCGGGTATTACCTGCTTGTGGTAATCTATGTTTCTTTTGTCCATCGTTGAGAGCTAGATCCAGACAACCTGTCAAAAGATATAAGAAACTTCTCTCTGAGATCTTCCCTCGTTCTCAGGTTCTGCAATTTCCTTTTCACCTTTTTTTTTTCCAATTTTCATAATCTCCATAGAAAACAAGGAGCAGATTAAGCTTTTCTTAAATAGGATTAAATTTAGGATCACATTATCATATCTAGACCATAGGCATTTCTTTACCTTTATGGGCATTGTGAATCTCATTTGACAGGGGGTGCTTTTTAATTGAAAGCGAACCATGAAAATATAAAAAACAATTCTAATACAGGAATTTAGTTGAGATTGTGTTTAGTTTCTTGCTCTTATGATGGTTCACTTCTGTGGCAGGATGCTGAACCAAATGATAGAAAAATTGGGAAGCTCTGTGAATATGCGTCAAAGAATCCTTTACGCATTCCGAAGGTAGTATTGGCATATTCATACACTTTTTGTTGCTTCTAACTTTACAATAGACACGAGCTGGTTCAGAATGCTAGGTTTGGTAATCATAAGTTGGTATCCACTCTCAACAAGTTATTGCGAGCTACTGGACACAGTATGAATTTTTTGATACTACTGTATTGAGTTCTTCATTTTAACTTGTAACCTACCTCACTAACTTCCATTTATTCTTCACACAATTATATAAGGATTAGTAGGAATCACGTCAACTTTTAATTCTGTCTCTCTGAAACGTTGATTTCTACTCAAAGCTAACAATGAAGTGGATGTCCAACTTTGAAGTCACAGCTGTAGGCTTTTTTTTTTCTTTTTTCTTTTTGATCTTTTTGTTGTTACCTCTTACTCATAGCAAATCATCCCTCGATTCTTTTTTATGTGGATCTGGTGGCATTATTTAGTTATGGTTATATCTAATTTGTATTTGTATAACATGTTTTGCTACAGACATCAGTGTCATTCAGCTTTGTATTTTTATTCGTCATGTCCAGATTACAGAATATCTGGAGCAAAGATGTTACAAAGATCTGCGGAATGAGCACTTCGGCTCAGTAAAAGTTGTATTGTGCATTTACAGGAAACTGCTATCCTCATGTAAGGAGCAAATGTAAGTTTATGTTGTTCAACCTAGGTATCCTTTAGGTCATTCTCTGACTTTCCTATTAAGAGATCTTTCGCTTCAAGGACCATAGAGATATTTGACGTTGTCTGCATCTTTTAGTGGGAATACAGGAGCTCAGTTTGTTAAAATAGGCTAACAAATATTGAGAAATGTCCCATGGTTACATGTTGTTCGTCACTTTTTTCGAGTCAAAAAGTTCCCTCCATTAAATGGGGATATATTGATTTCGATTTGGATCTATTTCTGGAAGCTCAACCATCTCACTGCACAGGCTAGCCAAATATGCTAAGATTTTTGCATGTGTACAGATTTGTCCTCTACCTAGTGAACTTTTTAAAATGCATGTGTGAGAGTAGTGATCTTTTTTGTTCTTGCATAAAGTGGCCAACTCGAACTGCAAGCATAACACCAATCTCGTTATAGACATATAAACAAACTCATTTAAAAGCCTTTACATCCCCTTGGATGATAACACGATTTGCTGTCTTCCACATATAACTTCAGACATCTAACCGACGGAGCTTTAATCAGTAACTGACGAATATGAATTCAAAGTAAATGCTGGATACTGATAGATTACTAGCAACTTCGATTGCCATATATTTTGTTTTGAGTCTGGTTTTCATTCTTTACAGTTTTGTTCCTTGAAAGTCATAGCTAGGTATGGATTTGCTATTCTTTTTCTCCTCTACCAGGCTCTTTTGGGTATGATAGTTAAAGCTTTTCATTGTTTCAGGCCACTATTTGCTAGCAGCTTACTGACTATTGTGCGGACCCTTCTAGAACAAACGCGACAGGATCAGATGCGCATTCTTGGTTGTCTTACTCTTGTGGATTTTGTCAATGGGCAGGTATATTCCAAGTTTTTAGTATAAACATGTACATGGAAGCCATGCTTGTAGACTAAGGTCAATCATTTGATAGTTCAAATCTTACTGTCACCAACTGCAACTTTTCACACATTTCCCTTGGCAACCCCGAATGGTAAGGAAAGAAAATATAGCTTTGAAGCAGATGTTCTTAAAGTTGTGGTGATTGTTCCTGCTGCTATATAATCAGATGTGGGCCATGTGTACAAATAGGCCATCTCTAGTTTATACTGAGATATTAATATATGCATATTGAAGATGTTTTGTAACTGATAACTGATGTATGAAACATATGATTGTGTAATATGAACCATATAAGTATCCATTTTTAAACCCTAAAATTGGCTCATGTTTTATGGTATCAAAGTAGATAGATGGCACACATATGTTCAGTTTAGAAGGCTTTATTCCTAAACTTTGTCAACTGGCTCAAGAAGTCGGAGAAGATGAAAGAGCTCTCACTTTACGCTCAGCTGGACTTCAAGCTCTCGCTTTCATGGTAAGTCTTTTATATTGATCATACACTTGTCTCCTTTTACTGCTTCCAGCTTCCCTGGAGTTGAACTATTCCATCCTTCTATATGAAGTCCCAGCGTCAGATAGATTGTAAGGAGATTTATAAATAACATGTTATTAGACAATTAGAGGTCTGTTTGGAAGCCTGCTCACTTTGTTATCGTCTAAAGGTCAAACCTCGAGGAAGATGGTTTCTCTCGGTGGCCTTTACACTTGGTCTGCGTCCAACTTAGACTTGGATTCCTTTTTCTGTTGGCTAGTTGCTGTTTGTGGTTTTATGGTTTCTAGTGGCTGAACTTTTGTTGCGACGATATTGCTGAGTAACAACATCAAAACAACAATAATGCAGTAGTGATTACTTACATTAGGAAACTATTGGTTAGAATGTTCTCCCACTCTCGTAATATGGCAGCCAAATTAATTTCATCAAAACAAAAAAGTAAGCCAAAATGACATCACATTCATACAATTTGCATGTCATACTAGGGAGGTATGCAAGTTTCTTATATTTAGACTTATTTTGTTACGTCTATAGTCAATATTGGGTCTCGTACTATATACACTTCCCTTCTCATAGCAGCCTCTGTCTGTTTTGGTTTTTGTCGTCTCATACTTGCTCTTTCATTTGTACCAAGGTGTGGTTCATGGGCGAGTATTCCCACGTCTCAATGGATTTTGACGCTGTAAGTGATGTAGTTTATAGGCGTTACATATCTGTCCTGAGATCATGTGCTCAACGCTTTTATTATTGCTGATATATTATGATATGTTAAGATTTACGCTTCTCTGGCTTTGAGTGTAATGGTTTTCTGTATTTACTTTTATTTTAAAAACAGATTATATCAGCTACTCTTGAAAATTATGCAAATCCCCAAAACTCCCAGGGTGTTCAAGAAGCTGCCTCATTGCCACCCCAACAGAATATAAAACCCATGGTTAACGTGGGGATGTAAGTCTCGCATCAAATACCCTTGTTTTCAGAATTAACATCCACATATTAGTTGTAAACAGACTTCCTCCTTTTGATTTGGACAGGGATGTTTCCAGGAGCCCCACATATTGGTCTAGGGTTTGTTTGCACAATATGGCTGGATTAGCGAAGGAGGCAACTACAGTCAGACGTGTGCTTGAACCGCTCTTTCGCTGCTTTGATGCAAGAAAGGACTGGTCTCCTGAGAATGATCTTGCCTCTTCTATTTTATTGGACATGCAATCCGTAATGGAGAAATCAGGTGACTTTCGAATATCTAGCTTATAAACAGAAACGAATTGTGCTGTTCTATTGGATCACATACTGGTAGCTTTCGAGTGTACATAAGATCTGATCCCCGGATTGGATCGTGTCATGTGCTTAGATTTGCGGGGCTTGATGAACGCACCATGCCGTGTCATGTGCTGTTGCTTAAACTGTGTTTTTTTTGCAGGGCAAAACACCAATCTGTTAATATCCATCTTGGTCAAGCACTTGGATCATAAAAATGTCATAAAAAACCCCAGGATGCAGGTTAATATCGTTAATGTTACCATACAGCTAGCACAAAACACAAAGCTGCGTCCCTCGATTGCAATCGTTGGTGCAATTAGCGACCTGGTAAAACATTTGCGGAAATGCATGCAGTATTCAGCTGAAGCATCAATCCACGGGGATAATACAGACCGGTCTAACAGCGCACTTCAATCTGCATTGGAAGAGTGCCTCACGGTGTTTACCAATAAGGTCTTGAATTGCGCTTTACTCCTATTTTCTTTTCTGAATATCTGTATTCATGTATATGAACCCACACAGCGACACAATTTTAGCTGGAGATCTAGTCATAAACATTTTGCACTATTTTGTATGTTAGAGGTCTGCCAATGTTATACTTTAATCAAATCTCTTATCTCGGAGTACGGTGTACCTGGAAATTATGTGGGTAACTGGTGACTCCCATCTGCGTTGGAGAATCTAAAAGCGAGCCTCATGTTGTTATTTCTTCTACATTCTTAAGTATTTTGTAGTAATTAATTATTACCTTTACTGTCTTTTTGGTTAAAAAATAATGAAACATTAGTTTGTTACCTTTAACAGGTTGGGGATGTGGGACCCATTTTGGATATGATGGCCGTGGTGTTGGAAAGTATCCCGACAGCTAATACTGTTGTGGCTAGAAGTACGATCTCAGCTGTTTATCGCGCTGCACAAATAATCTCTACGGTCCCGAATGTATCATATAATATGAAGGCAAGTATACTGTCTTTCGCATCATCAACTTCTTGTTAAACTCCATTCTGGAAAGCATGCAATGCACATTCAACGATAAAGTGCAAAACTAATTTGGATTACTGTATCTGTTGTGTCCAGGCCTTCCCAGAAGCTCTATTTCAGCAGTTGCTTTTAGCAATGGTTCACCCCGACCATGAAACAAGAGTTGGGGCCCACCATATCTTTTTTATTGTTCTTATTCCTTCACTTGCACAACCTTTGTCATATGAATCTGAAAAATCCTCACAAACGGTATTATCTCATATGCAACTCTTAATATAAATTTTTACTTTTCTTTCAATTCAGAATCCTCTTTATTGAACTGACTGGCTTCATTGTTCGTGTTCCAGGATGTAAGTTCTCTTCGGATGAGCAGTCACCAAGTGAGTCTTCTGCTTTCATCAATTTGGGTTCAAGCAACATCAACAAAGAACTCACCCGAAAATTTTGAGGCGATTGCTCACACTTATAATCTAGGTCTACTCTTTTCTCGATGGAAGGTGAGGTGTATTTTTCTTTTTTGCATACTTAATCTTCATTTGTAAGTCTTTAGATTATGTGTTAAATGTATTCGGTAACCAATTACTTGATAATATCAGACCTCAAGTCAAACGTCTCTAGTTCGGTGTTTCCAGCTGGCTTTCTCGCTAAGGAGTATCTCTATTGAACAAGAAGGTGAGCTGGATTTGATTCTCTTTTCATGGTATCCTCTTTCTATCCACAATATCAATAGAGGTATTTAGAGGTGCATAGATCAGTGGCTAAATGAGAATGATAATTTAGTAGCTAATAGCTTCTGGTGCCTATTTTTTAGGTTTTCTTAGATGAGACATATCTAAATTACCCATTCACTATGGTCACTTCAACAAGCTTTCCTAATCTAGAAGCTCGGGAGTAAAAGGAAAGATCTCATAAAGTGATGATAGTCAAGGGGTAATCTAGATATGTTCCCTATCTAGATTACTGAATAGAGGTCCATAGGCCCTTGAAGAAATATATTTCTTTTGGGTTGCTGTTTCTTTCCTTGAAGTATTATTCTGATAGTTAATTCTTTTATACAAATTGAAGGATTTTTGCAGCCATCTCGTAGAAGATCTTTGTTTACCTTGGCCTCATGCATGCTAATATTCTTAGCCAGGGCAAGCAGTCTTCCGGATATAATACCTTTTATCAAAGCAACACTCACAGATAAAACGGTGGATTTCTTTACTCTTCACTAGAGTATATAAATTCAGATCCATATGAATTATATTTGTTTTCGAGTATGTGTTTATCAAAACCTATCTCATGTGACAGGTTGATCCTTTTCTTGAGTTGGTTGACGATATAAAGCTGCAAGTAGTTCACACAATATCGAATGGAGAGAAGGCAGTTTATGGATCTCAGGAAGATGAGGAAGCTGCTTTGAAGTCCCTCTCAGAAGTTGAAGTAGACAATGGAGAATTAAAAGAAACTCTAATATCGCACTTCATGGAAAAATTTCGCCAAATGTCTGAGGTAATTGACATACTTTAACCTCCTAAACTATCTACTCAAATATATGCTTGTGCACGTCGGTTTTGGGGCAAATTTTCATTACAACGAAGCACACAACAGCGTGTTGACATATAGATATCTGAATTTAACAAGAGTCAAACGAGGGGTTTATATTTCGAGAGATGATACTACATCTTAAGTACAGAGCAAGTATCAAATAACTATTATCTATGTATGGGGTGAGCTCCTGGAGAATGTAGAATAAATATCTACAACTGTTTTCATAAGGCTAAATGGGAAGAGAAGCTACGAAATCTTGATGATAATTAGATAAACTGTTAACTGCTGGTTCCAGTGTAAGAATCATCATTAACTTGTGAACTTTGCAGGATGAGTTGTTGGACATAGAGAAACAACTTGAAGAGGGATTTTCACCTGATGATGACTTCCCAATGGGAACAGGATTGTTAATGGAAACACCACAACCAGGTTCGCCAGTGCAAAAGGAGTTTCAATCTTTTGATGAGGTTAAATATGTTCGTCTTCTTTTTGCTTCTTTACATACAATTATGCTGCTACTTTGATGTCTATATGACTAAATGAGCATAAGAAAGACTTCCATGAACATGAGATAGTGTCATTTCAGTTAACTCAGGCTGCCATGAGTGACGATGAAGCATTTCCAGAGGCAACTGGAAGCCAATTGGACCAGAGAACATCAATTTCAAACAATTCAGTCGATGTTTTAAGCGTTAACCAACTATTAGAATCGGTATGCCCATTTTAGGTTTATTTTCGTTCAAATGTTATGGTCTGCTGACAGTCAAATATATAACAAAAATTTCTAGAAGTGCCAAATTTTTACAGAACAAAAGCATGTGTCTGAACACCATAATGTCATCATATTTATCTTTACAGGTTTTGGAAACAGCTAGGCAAGTTGCAAGCTTCCCTGTGACCACCACTCCTATACCTTACGACCAAATGAAGAGTCAATGCGAAGCCCTTGTAATGGGTAAACATCAGAAGATGTCAGTTCTTCTAAGCTTCAAAAATCGAAAAGCAAATGGGTTGGAGTCGTTGGACTCATCCACACAGAATGAAACAACAGCCCATGATGTTTCGGACATGGTATGGAACTCAATATTTGATCAGGGATTGATATATTGCCACTTCCTAGATTTTTCAACGACCTGAACATTCCAAACTGGAACATAATAGTAGTTATCGTTAACCATAAAATTCATTTCATCTAGGATTTGCATAAGATAAAGATGATTTTAATCTGAGATATATAATACTCCTATACAACAATCAACTGCAGCGTTTATTCAGTCCAGTTAGTTGATGTTTTTGTTTGTGTGTTCTTCACATAGTTTAATTGAGGTTTTTTTTGTAGGAGGGGGATGCGAAAACAAAAGATATGGAAGTTGAGCAGCAAGATACTGCAGCAGCCCAGGAGGAGGAGCTCCTCATCCAATCTAATATCGAAAAGGAGCAACCTTCTTTCAGATTACCGCCTTCAAGCCCTTATGACAAATTCTTGAAAGCTGCAGGATGCTGAAGGGATTATTATCAATTTATTGTACTAGAGGCAGGCACTAGCCTATGATTTGGAGCATTGCATGCGTGTAAACTATGCTTAGATATTCATCCCTATTCTGTATTATTGTTTGTTCTCTTCTAACTAATTTTTTCATTCTTTTGTCTGCAGAAGCTGAAGTATAGCTTACATGCAAGCAAACATCATATTCTTTAGATTTATTGTAGACTCGAGAGAAAATTTAAGAAAAGACTCGAGAGAAAATTTAAGAAAATTTCTATTATTGCATATAACAACATTTCTTATTTGTACAATGTGATCGATTGTTGCCAAATGAAAAAGAAAAGTCCGAAAAAATAAATTACCTAGCATTCGCTTAGCACTAACTTAAGCTGAAGAGAATGAGGAAACTCGAGTTGTTTCTGGTTTTCAAACTTTTAGTATCCGCCTCTATATGGCCGGATGCTTAGTATCTGGATTGGGAAGCGTCAAAGAGGTTGCTTTTCTCTTCAAAAATAATTCCTTACTTCGCAGGAATCTGAGGGTGTTAGAGCTAGTGTATCCTGACATTTGTTTGTCATATTTACATGTTTCCGTTATTTTAGAATGGGAAGGGTCCAATGACACAGTTGATGTTTTGACATGGTTATGTTGATGTTTTGACATTATTTTTCACGTAAAACCTAAACGAGAAACAAGTTTAACCTAATTTTTAAGTGATTTGTTCTTCTTACAAAACTCTACATCCAATGGATTTTAAGATATGAAACCTCATCATTTATAAGTTTTAATTTCAACTGTTATTCTTCAACAATTGATTTTCCAAGTGGTATAAAAGGGTAAGCTTCCAATTCATCGCCGATTGGGTTTTATAAAAAAAAATGTGCCAAAATATCAGGTAAATGTCATTGAATCATTCCCGATTTTAGAAAGTGTTGTTTTCTCTATTTCTGTCTTTACTTTGTGTAAATTGTTGTAAGCGTTTTTTATGCTCACCAAAAGAGAAAAAGTCAATAACAAAATGCCATGGAACTAGAGGGAGGTCATTTTCTATGATTATGAAGAAGAAGCTCCACCTTATATCAATTTCTTTTTCAAGTTTCCAGGTTAAATCTCGAATCAAAAATGGCTTCTGATTCTTCGTCATCTAATGTTGTCGTTCATATTCCCTTAAGATTAAACCATCATCAAACCTTACATCCACAAATTACTCGGTCTGGAAATCTCAAATTGCCCATCTTCTTAGCATTTTCAATTTATTTAGATATGTGGATGGTGCATTTCCTGCACCTAAAAAGCTCATCTAGAATCTCTATCCGACTACACAAACTCGATCTACAACAACTACATCTAATGAGCAAGATCCATTTTCTTCTGATCTTGGTCCTAATCCATTCTTTATTTCCTGATTAAATCAAGATTAGGTGATATTATCTTGGTTATTAAGTGTTTTAATTGAGAACTGTAATGTACAAGTTCTAGAATGTGAATCTTCATGTGATGTTCCGAAAACTCTAGAAAGAGATTACAATTCTTCTATTCGACCTAGATTGATGCAGTTGAAGATTGATTTGCAAAATTTGAAGATAGGTCCTAAAATTTATGCAAGTTTATTTCAATAAGGATCGATCTATTTCTTATGAACTAGCTCAAATTAATCGCGTAGTTTTCGATGAAGATCTTATGGATTACCTACAAAGTATAATCCATTCAAAACATCTGTCAACACTCAGGTATTGAAAAATCTTGAAAGAATCTCTACTGGTGATTTGATCGGTTCACTCTTATATGGAAAATCGACATTCAATGGTGAATCAATTCCAGAGTTGATATCTGCTTCAACAAATTTTTCTCATCAACAACAAACTTCTAATTCTTCTTTTGCATCTTCTTTTGGTTCTTCTTTTTCACCTCCATCTGGTTACTCTCGAGGTAATATGTTTCAGTCTCATCTTGATTTTCATCCTGACTGGGGTAATTAATCTAAAAGTCATGTTGGTTATAATCGTACGTGGTGGATTTAGAGGTGGTAGATTTGATCGTGGTGGTAAAATGTCTTCATCTAATTTTTACCCTCCACCAACAATGAGATACAATTACTATATCGAATGACAGATTTGTAATAATCCTGGTCACTCTCTTACTGAGTGTAGATATAGATTTACTAGGTCAGATGGTTCAGTTCATACACATCACACTTGTGCTGAGAAATATTTTGAAGACTCTTATGATGATTAATTGTTGGTTCCCTGAGCTCGAAGCTTATGCTATCCACAATAATAAACATGGATTTGCTCATCATATCACTTCAAATCTTTCTAATATCAATCTGCATTCACCTATGGGAGCTCAGACCAAATTCGAGTTGGCAATGAATCAAGTTTGACTATAGATAATACTGGATCCCTTACTTTTGCTTCTTTATATACTACCTTCAATATCTAATGTTTTGTATGTACCTGTTATAACCAAAAACTTAGTTTTCATTCTAAAATTCACTAGGGATAATTATTTCTACTTTGAACTTAATCTTTATCACTTTGTCACCAAGGAGATTAACATTCATAAAGAAATACTCAAATGAGAAGTCAAATAGGTTATACGACTTTCAGTTTGATCTTAGTGGTATCTCACAATCTTTAACTGCCATAACTGCTAGTAACTGACACTCTAGATTAGTTCATCATGCTTATAAGACTTTGAAGCATGTGCTCTTCATGGTTGATTCTTCTATTTGCTCACATTGACAACCATCTGTTTATCGAAATCTCATGTTCTATCATTCTTTCCTTCTTATGTTAATATCCATGAACCTTTAGATCTTATTCATTCTGATGTATGGGTTTATCCTGTGTATGTAATCAATGATTATATGTATCATGTTAGATTCGCTTTTTTTTTTTTTTTTTTTTTTTTTTTTTTTTTTTTGCTGAATCACACAAATTTTATTGATTAAAATGAAAGTTACAAATACAAAATAAACAAGAAAAATAACCTACAAAATAACCCAACCCAGACTACATCTCAGATTTCTTAACAGTTACAAGCCCAATTAAGCCCATTAACAGAATCTGTAATACACTACCTCTCGCATTTCTACTCTCCCTAACCAGGTAGGTCTTCCAGTGTAAATATTTCTTTCACCTGTTAAAAGTCTTGCTCCTCTTTTAGCTGCACAATCAGCTGGGAAATTAATTTCTCTGAAGCAATGAACAAATTTGATCTCAGTGAGCTTTTTAATTGCATTATACCATCTGACGTTTATAAACCAAGGAATTTGATTGCAGGAAAATTGATTTAGCACAGTTTTTGAATCTGACTGAATGATAATCTTCTGAAACTCCCAACCTACAGCTAATTCAGCAGCTACTACAACTGCAAATACTTCAACTATATAATTGGTGGAAATGCCTAAACAACCTGAAATTGCACCCATTACCTGACAAAGATGGTTCTAACCACAACTCCCAGCCCTGCTGCACCTGGATTTCCAAGAGATGCTCCATCACAGCAAAATAAAGTAAAGTCAGCTTCAGGATCAAACCAATTACAAGGCTTGATAAACTGAATCTTAGATTTCCTTGTACCTAGATTAAAGAAAGAAATTAGATTAAGATCATAAATTTGGTTCCATTTGCACCCTGTTATTCTCATGCCACCTTCAAAAACCATCTTTATTATTCTACACTTGAAGGAGGAGATGTTTGGCTTGATATTGTCAAAAAAAAATTATATTCTTCTGGAACCATAACTCCTTCAGTGTGCTGCAGGCTGCTATGATCCAGACTTGATGAACCAATGGACTTTTATTTACTACACTTTTCCAGAGAAGGTGATGCAT
This sequence comes from Papaver somniferum, assembly GCF_003573695.1. Lineage (NCBI taxonomy): Eukaryota > Viridiplantae > Streptophyta > Magnoliopsida > Ranunculales > Papaveraceae > Papaver > Papaver somniferum. The sequence goes on from NW_020622934.1 coordinate 6,076,399, forward strand.
ACTATCCTCAGCATTTTCACAAATGCAACACTGAGATACCATGAGTAACCATTTTTTCATCATCCATATAAAGTACTTGAATTAGCTTCCATACATTGCTGGCAATACTTGGATGAAGATAAGAATTCCATAAGTATTTTTACCATTAACATTACTATCTTTAAATCTCATTTTTTTCCACTGCAGCTGAAATAAGAAATTCTCCAGAAAAAGATGCATTCCATATCATTTCATCATTTCCACCTCCAACTTCAGGGAGAATAAGAGCAGAAAAAATACTTTGAGCTTCAAAAGGAATATACCAAATCCCATTGTTTAACAAATTTGCCACCTTCATTTGACTATTTCCTTGAACATACTGGTTGGAGCTATGTGAATTGATTAAGGGAGATTCACCAATCCATGTATCAAACCACAAGGAATTTTTTTTCCATTTCCAACACACCACCTTAAGTTTTCCCAAGCCCAGCACAAACCTGATCTTACAGAAGATAATTGCCATTTTAAGCTCCATTGATTATTTTTATCTTGATATTTTGCTTTAAAGAATAAAGCCCAGTCTTGCTTTGATTTTACAATTTTCCACAACATCTTCATAAAAAAAGATTTATTGACTATTACCAATCTTGGTATTCCCAAACCACCTTCCCTAAATGGAGTACATACTTTTTTCTAGCCCAAAACAATATTTTTTCTAGATTCACTATATCCAGACCAAAGAAAATTTCTTATGATCTTTTCACAGGTTTTGATAACTGAGGATGTCCCTTTATAGATTGATATGTTGTATATTGTAATTCTACAAAGTACTGATTTGATTAATACTAACCTTTCTTGAAAAGACAAAAGCTTTCCTTTCCAAGTTGCAAGTTTCCTCTGCATCAACTCCACCATTGGCCAGACTGTTGAGGATTTAACTCTTCCATTGCATAGAATTACCCCTAAATATTAATCGGGGAATAAACTTAACTCCATTTGAAGAATATCTTTAATTAATTTTTTCCTCAATTCTGAAGTTCCATCCACAAAGTATTTGCTCTTCATTTTGTTGATGCATTGGCCTAAACTGAGCTGGTAATCTTTTAGCAGATTTTGTAGATTTACTATACTCTTCTTTGCTCCATTTAGAAAGATGAAGACATCATCTGTAAATAATAGATGAGATGGACTTATACCATTTCTTGTAACCATAGGAGTGATTGCTCTTTTACTTACCATTTCAGATAAATTTTTACTTAACACCTCCTCCATTAAGATAAATAAAATGGGAGATAGAGGGTCTCTTTGCCTCAAGCCCCTACCCAGTGAGAAGAATCCACAGGGACCACCATTAACAAGTACTGAGAGTTTAGCTGATTTAAATAGAGTATGCAGCCAATCACACCAAGAACCAGAAAAACCAAATTTCTGCAAAATTTGAAAAAGAAACTCCCAGCTTACTGAATCATATGCTTGAGATATATCAAGCTTCAGACCTATATTTCCACCTCTTCTTTTTTTATTTCATTTACTAGTTCTGAAGCCAACGATATTTGCTCTTGAATGCATCTACCCTTCACATATGCTACTTGTTGTGGAGAGATTAACTTTACTAATAAATTTCTTAACCTTGCAGTGACGATCTTTGTAAATTTTTTATAACTTACATTGCTCAGACTAATTGGTCTAAACTGGTTTGGAGATTTAGCACGCTCAGTTTTTGGTATTAAAACCAAGAAATTATAGTTCAAGCCCTTAGGAATGAATCTTCCACTCCAACAAAATTGATTGCCTTGCACTACCTCTTTCTTTATAATGTGCCAACAAGCCCTGTAAAAACAACCAGAAAATCCATCTGGACCTGGTGAACTATTAGGATCCATGTCAAAAATTGTGGCTTTAATTTATTCTTCATCTGGGAGCTTATCAAGCATTTATTGATCTTCATGAGTGACTACTTCTGGAATGGCATTTTGTAAATAATATTTAATGGAAACAGGATGGAATTGAAATTTCTGCTCATAGTATTTGACTAACTCTTCAGCTATTTTCTCTTGATTAGTTATAATGTTGCCATTTCCATCTTCAAGCTCACTAATAAAATTCCTTGCTTGTCTGATCTTCAAACTAGTATGTAAGAAATTGGTATTAGCTGCTCTCTCCTTGATCCACCTGATTCTTGATTTTTTTTTTTAATAAAGTATTCAACTGAACATCTTTAGAATTATAATTGTTCTGAGCATCCACAAGAGTATTAAGAACTGTAATGTCAAATGGTTTAGCATCTGACTGTAGCATAACTTCTTGAACTTGAACTTCAGCTTCCTTAATTTGAACATTTAAATTTCCAAAGACACTCTAATTCCAATCATTGGGAACTTTCTTTAATTTCTTCAATTTGCTTTGAAAGACAAAAGCTGGATCTCCCTCAATAGTTTCAGACCAACAATTTTGAACAACTTCCATAAAATTAGGATGAGACAACCATATTTTTTGAAATTTTCTAGGTGCATTAGGTGGTTTGGGAATATTGGCATAACCTCCTAATAAAGGAGCATGATCAGAAGCAATCCTTAAACCCACTTTATAACCCCAATCACTATATTTTTGCAGCCATAATTGGTTAAAAACCACTTTGTCCAAATTACATAATATTCTGTTGTTACCTTGCTGGCAGTTGGACCAAGAGAATTGTAAACCAGATTTGGGAGCTTGTAATAACTCACAACTATCCAAACAATTAGCAAAGTCCATCATTGCTCTCCTACTAGGGCTTCTACCACCTTGTTTTTCATTTAGAGAAATTATGGCATTGAAATCCCCAATTTCCAACCATGGTTTTTTCAACTCACTAATAGCTTCCATTTCTGACCATAAAAACCTTCTTTGCATAAACCCCACACATGAGCATGAATACCAGAAACAAGAACATCACCTATATTGACAGTGCTCATTTGGCTTGACATATAAATAAAAACTGGATTTGGTAAACTTTTATTCCAAAACAACCATATGTTGCCTTTTTTATTTGCTACTGAATTATGAATTATCATAGATTGCATTCCTGGTAGATTCAACTTATTGCAAAAAGAAGAACTACAAACTACTTTAGGTTCAGCTAAAAATACTAATGAAGGATTAAATTGGTTGACTAAAGACCAAATTTTATTTTGAGCCCTAGCTCTTCTAAGGCCCCTTATATTCCAAAAAAACTATTTTCATGGATTGGAATGGAGACCTTTTGTGCCTCCTTTTCCTTGAGATTTTCTAAAGTTGTATTTAACTGGAACATGAGAACTAACTTTTGAGACAATTACCTCTTTTGTAGCCTCAAGATTGCTTGTTGGAATTTGACTTGATGCAACTGCTTGAGAACCAATTTTTGAAGCCATTACCTCTTGTGTAACTTCAATATTACTTGTAGGAGGTAGAACTGATGCAGAAGATGGTTTTTGGAATGCTTTAGACCAAGAAGTAAAGGGTACTTTTGTTGCAGAAACTGATCCTGTTTTCCCATCTATAAAATTCACCATACTCTTTTCTACAGAGTTATCTTCCACTATCTGAAGAATTTTAGAAGCATATACATTATCAGATATCACTTCACTGATTTCATTTTCTACAGTCTCTTCCATTCCCATTAGAGGACTAAACTTATTACCAGTAGTTGTTGCAATCTAAGTATTACCTCCAATAATTTCTTTATTAACTGAAGATGTTGGGGTTTGACATATATCAAAAGGCACTATTTTTTTTGGAGTTGATTTCTTGCTCTCCTGCACTTTGTTTTTTTGCAACTTTAGGATTGGCGATCTCTTGTTTTGTAGCTTCTTGTTGATGCTGACTGAATTTGCATTCTGATAAAAAATTACCCACAATTTTGCATTTACTAAAGAACTTAGGAATTTTAGGAAGTAGAACACTTTGAGAGAAGGCTCCATACTTTGTAATGATCCAAAGTTTATTAGGAGTGGGTTTGGATAAATCTACCTCAATGAGAACCTTTGCTGAATACCCACTTGCATATTGAAGTATTGATTCATCAACATTAATTGGATTACCAATAGCCTTACTGATCTTGAACAAAGTTGTTTCATCCCAATATTCTAAGCTTAGTCCCGAAAAATTTACCCACAACATAACAGTAGAAATTTTCTGATTTTCTGGTCTAAATTTGGAACCCATTTTCGAATGCGTAGAAACTGATCAACTACCTTCCATTTTCCATTCTTAACATACTGCTTATCTACTTCATTCTCCAATTTGATAGTGAAAAAACCTCTTTCCAAAGGAATCAAAAGACATGAACCAGTTAATTTCCATTGATTTTTTAAAATTGTAACCGCATCAAAAAATTTGATTTTGAGAAAATCTAAACGACCAATCAAGGAAAATCTCCACTGAGCATATCTTTCATCATCTAGATCACTAATTAAAGAAATAGATGGAAGTTCTTCAGAAATTTTTGAGATATCAACAACTGATGAAACCCTATCTGGGTTTTCAGAGTTGTTACTTAAAACCATTATTTGAAATTGTTAAGACAGATTAAATGAGATACATAATGACTGTTAAATGAAGAAAACACCTGAACTTATCTCGATTGTCGTTAATCACTATGAAGATTGAGAAGATTGAAGAATTTTTTTTGCGATTAATGCACTGAGTCGCTAACCGATCCTCAGAGCCTCTCTCTCTTCAACTCACTCTCGGGTTGATTTTTTTATTTGTATGTTAGATTCGCTTGGTTGTATCCTCTAACTTATAAGTCTGAAATATTCCCCACTATCTTAAGCTTTCAAAAATTAGTAGAAAACTTGTTTGGTAGGAAAAAATATACTTACAGTCACATTAGGGTGGTGAATATCGTAATGTTTCCTCTCATTTATCTTTTTGTGGTATTGGTCGTCATGTTTCATGTCCACACACCCATGAGAAAAATGATAAAGCTGAAAGAAAGCACAAACATGCAGTTAATACATGCCTAGCATTCTTGAATCATGCTTCTCTAACTCTCACATATTGGTCACATGCTTTTGAAGCTGGAAACTTCTTGATTCAATAGAATACCAACTTCACTTCTTCAAAAAAAAAAAATCTCCTTTAGAATTTTTTTTTGTGCCACCGGATTATAAATTTGTAAAGGTATATGGATCCTCATGTTATCCATATTAAAGGACTTACAACTCTAATCGTCGCAGAATATGTCACTTAAATGCATCTTGTGAGGTATAGTATCATGCTCAAAGGGTATAGATGTTTGAATCCCGAATAAACCAAATTATAATTAAAAAAAAATATGACAAATAATTTCTTATTATAGTGCTTGTTCATATGCATGTGTAATCGACTATTAATTATATAATATTTATGAGAATTTAAGGTTTCAACTTATGTGTCATTCATGTCAAGGAAGTGGTGGTCCTGGTGGTGCTAATGTCTATCGATGGTAGTCAAGATGGGGAAACTATGTTAACTTAACTATTTAAACTACTTTAGATTCCATAGTTTTTTTTTCTTGGTTTTTCCTATTTACACTTTTCTTTTGAAAATTATAAACTGATCGTGGATTGTATCCAATCCTTAACCGCCTCTCACAGAGGCGGGAGACCAATATGACCCGATAGACTAGTCATACGCTAGTACTAGTCCATGGGCTGACGGGGCCCACATCCGTGAGAGGCAGGATAGCTGCGGATATAGTAGGGGTGTTTTTCTTTGATAAATAAAAATAATCTTTTGAAAATTACAAATCTAGACAGGATTAAAGTAAAATGGGATGGCATTGGCGGGCCAAGGGCCTTTGTAACCTAGATATTTCAACTCTAGACTAATTTTGCAATTCGGCATACATAGGAAATTTGGGACGACAAACATACGAGTATTATTCGGTTTGGTAAAATTCGAATTTGCTCAAACATTCAGTCAATGGTTCCTGATTTAGCAGCAATTTAGGATGGCGTACATATGTTTCTAATTATTTTTACAGAATGAATTCGGTAAGACAAACTCGACATGAAAAGGAGAGAATAGCTAATACATCACCAACTATTTCGTTCGTTAATTTGTATGGAAAATCTTTATACAATCAATATGTTTAGATCTTAACCAATATGATCCTTTATTGTTGATTGTAAGTACAAGGTCAAACTAATACATACTTGAACCATGAAGATCTAAACTCAATAATAATAATAATAATAAAGTCTCATATGATATATATTTCAAGATCTGAATTCAACAAGAGCTAGTCTTGTAAGATCTTTACTATCAAGCTAAAAACTACCTAGGTTGGTTAACGTCCTACTTGTGGTATTTCAATAATAAACATAAACAATATAATGTAGAAAGGAAATAACACTAGACACCGTAAATTTCATTAACGAAGAAATTTGTAATCTAGCAGTAAAACCTTGGGACCTTGTTCAGTTTGAACATCACACTGTATTAAGCTACTACAAGCGGTATCCTACTATCATAGTACAAACTGGAATGTATATGAGAGCGTATACCCTCCAAGATATTCAGTTGCAGTTGTTATCATAAGATATTATCATCGTTTACATCTTTTACAGTCCTAAGAATTGCTATACAATTCTTCCTGTAGATTAATGCTACCCCGTCTCCAACATGACATATATTTTATTTTCTTCGGATACGTTTTAATCAAGGTAATGAAAATCTTTTTTTTTTGAGGTATCTCCGGGTAAAAATGATGTCAAGCAAATCTTAAACATTTAGGTCTTAAGTAATACTACCTCACAAGATCTATCCAAATCAAGCTTAGATCATAATCTTGTGGAAGTAACGAGGCCAGAGACGAAAAACTCCTTGTAGTTTTTATCGATATTATTCCTCGATCGATATATTTCTTGAATGACTGTAGAGCAGAAGAGACGAACTTTTAGAATAAACAAGAATTACGTGATCAAGGTAATATTCAGATATCAAAGATCTATCAGGTAAAAGATAGTCTGATAGGGCTTCACCAATCCCAAATGAAGTCTTCAAATTCGTAACCTAATTATGTTTCTTGAGGAAATCTAGGTCTATGGAGGGCGAATTATGAAGCAACAAGATGCGCATCGTACATGGATTAGGAATCTTAGTTACATAGAGTCTTATATTTATAATGATGAATAAGGATAGATTGCTTAAAGTTCAAACAACTATTAATTATATATAATCAAGTTCATTAACTAATTTTTATGTTTACGAATTACTTTCATCCCAAGTAATCTTTTACCGCTTAAAATATTTTTTTACATTGGTCCCAAGTAAAACTTGTTGCTTAGTTAAAATATTCTAGCAATGTGGTTCTTTCCTTTGATAGAATCCTGTAAGAATAGAAACTCAATACTTTAGAAAGAAAGTTACTTATAGAGTTTAGCTTCTACATAATTAGGAAAACAATTAACTTATTTGCAATTGCATGGTACCAAGAAAAGGAAACCATTAAGTGTGTGAGAAGTTTTCCTTGTAATACAAAGAAGAATGTGTACACAAGGTTAACCAATATGGTTCGTGAACCATCAAGCAAATTGTAGTTTAGTAACTACCGAAATCCTTATAGTTCGCGCATATGAAAAAAAGGTTCACAAGCTCAAGTGCATCCAGAAACAACAAAACTTGCCTTAAATTGCATAGCTCGCAAACTCTAGGCAAATTGGATGTCAACAGAAAACATCCAAAATTTCGCAGATTGCGAACTCCAAAGGTTAGTTTGCGAACTCTAAGGAAAATAAGATATCAACAGAAAACATTCCAAATTGCACATTCCGCGAACTCCAAAAGCCAATTCGCAAATTTTAAGGAAATTGAAAAACTTCAAATTCCACAGTTTATGAACTGGAAAAATGGTATGCGAACTAAAAGGAAATTTGGAACTTTTAATGAACTTTCTGTGCAAACATAGTTTATTGAACAAACGAGTTGTTCTCAACCTCAAATGCGATAAACAATAAGTCCGTGGATATCCAATGATTGAGTTCGAGTTTCAATTTTTAGTCAACTACAGGCTTGATATAAAAAATTCTTATTTGTATCTCATCATATTCTAAAGCCATACGATATTATCTCGGAAGATAGAATGTAAAAACAATGAGTAAATAGGATAATAAATTTTCACTTATCTTTGTTGATGAAGTTCTCGTTGATGTCTTCCTGATCTTCAGTCTCCAGTCTTCAATGGTATTCAGCGATTTATGAAACTTAACTACCTAAATTTAATCCTAGTCCAAAAATGACTTTAGTAGATGATAAATCAAGAAATGGTTGTTGTTTGAGAACAAGCTTGATATACTAACACTTGTGGTTCAACCGAACAACGATCTAACATGACATACTTAACTTGTAAAATATATCATTTTAATATAATCTCACTTTTGGTTACTATGAATTGATGATTTTAATGGATTATATATATATGTGTATATATATATATATATATATATATATATATATGTTGGTGGTATAAGTTTACATTGATATATCCGTTGTCACGGTGTTTAAAATCCTTTATTTTCCACTATTTCTAAAAGAAATTAGATGTTGAAAAATTAAATTGTGTTAATAAACGATGAGGTGGTGATGACGTATCCAAGTATTATACGAAGAGTATAGTTCGTTAATTTTAAAATACATGTATAATTTGTTTCTGGTTGAAAATTCGTAAAATTAGGTCGAACCTTCATGCTTAAGCATATGATACGTATTCAGAACTATTCATGTATAATTCGCAGAATATTAACTATGATCAGGAGGTCCCAAAATACCTCCTGATCAAAATCTTGCACCATGATGTCTTAGTTGCTTATATTAGTATGTGTGGTTAGGCCGATTCTTTCCCAAATGATTCAATTTTGTTGTATTTAGGATGTTGGACACATCGCGATACATAAATTTAAGGTAAAGAAACTTCATTTATCGTTGGTCAACTATCATAGATTGTCCGGAGACCCAAAAATACACCCCTGCTAATTTTGGGAGTGGCAGGTATATGCATCTGAATGGATTGTCTTACTCAGGAAAATCCACGGTGGCCATGAGCGGAACCAAGAGTTGACTAGGCTATATTTTGTATTTAGACCAGAAAATGCATAGATTTTAGTCCATATAGGGTAGTTCTTATGGGAATTGGTAAAAATGTTTTCTTGTCAATCTTGGTAGATGACCAAATATGATTCTACACTATAGGAAATAAAGTCATAATGAACAGACATGGTTGAGTGGTCCCCGCTATCACACATGCCCGCACTTGATATACACTAACGAACAAAATTGGTTAACAGAATATAAGAGAATTTGTAGAGTTTATATAATATAGAATGAAATTTAATTGCAAAAATATTACCGTAAAAGTATTGGGCGGTTATTATATAACTACCATCGACTAAGTTTAGACCTTGCGATGTAACTTTTGTCACGCATGTTAGAGCATTGCTCGGTCGAACTCGCAGGCGTTGCTATCTCAAGCTTGTTTGTCAATGTTAATGATCAAAACTATAAGTCTTGATTTCTAGTCTACTTATAGTAAAGTCCCGGACTAGGATAAATTGTGTATTTGAGCACTAGACTTCACGACGTTCATCAATTCAAGACGAAGAACTACTAAGGAGAGCTTGTGAAACTTTATCAACAAAAGGTATGTGGAGACTAAAACTCATCTATCACTTGGAAAGTCTATTTCTACTTTATATCCTATATTGAGACAAAATTCGTATTATTATAGTTTTCGATTATGCACATTTGAGATTTCGAGCTGAGTTTAACCCGCTTACATATTTCTCGAAATATGTGTTGGTAAGCTTTCGCTTCTACCAAGTTCATCTTATATTCTTGACGAAATTCAATAGATGATCATGTGCAAATCGCTGAGTAACATCTTACATGGTTTGTGTGATACAATCATTTAGTGTAGACTTGGAACGTTTCGTTATGATTATTTCAATAACTTGAAAATTTCTTTGATGCTAATAGTGTGTGAAAACGACTATTGTCATCCTCTAAGAAAGTTTCAATGATTGAAATAGAGTCTAGAACACTTAACCAACATTGGATTATATACATGTTATGCACTCTTGCATATAAGTGATCCATGTCCGGGAACCATAGTATGCATACCTGTATGCGTACCTGTTGGTTTGAGAAGTCCGGGAACTTAAGTACGCGTACCCGTACGCATACTGGCGTAAGATTCATGTCCGGAAAATTCTGCTGGATTTGGAGGTATGTGTACCCATTCGCATACTGGAGAAAATCAAACTTGGTGCGGCTATTCAAGTATGCGTACCCGTTTGCATACTTGAGTGGTTAAAGTTCTAAAATCGGTTGTGACATGAACAAATACTTTTATATAATAAGGAATGCATTCTTTGCAAACCGTGGCTATAATGTTCATGAATTGGTTCGAGTGAATCAAACCGATTTTGCTTCAATTGTGTTATTTTACACTTCTATGAGAATATAGCAATTGAACAACTCTTTGACTAGTTTCATTTGAGTCATTTGAACTAGTTATGGTTAAGATGAATAAGGTTGATATGAGAGTGTTCATATAGCTAACCTCGGTTAACTACTGTTGAGCCAACATGGTGTACACGTTTAGGTATGGTTACACAAACCTAAATGAGGGTACATTTTATTTGTGTATAACAATCTAAGTTCGATCTAACGGTTGAAAGATATTAGCTTGAATCTAATCAAGTTTTCATCTACCGGTGAATATTGAATGCGTTGTTACCAAGGTAACATTGATTGCAAACCCTGATTTGAAAACTATATAAAGAAGAACTCTAGCAACTGGGAAACCTAATCCCCACACCCCCTGTGTGATACTAGTTGCGACTAGAGTTGATTCTCCTTTAACCTTAGGTTTTTCAGGAAACCCTGTAGGTTAACGAATTGAAGACTTCATTGGGATTGTGAAGCCAGACCCAACTATTTTCTCTGTAGTTGTGTGTTCCGATCTTACTTCTACTATCGTGTTTGAGTATTATCTTTGCTAAGATTTGCTCGAGATTTATCTCTGATAGGTAAGATGAAAAGTAGTCACAAACATCTTCGTCTCATCGTTTGTGATTCCACAATATCTTGTTTCGCTACCATACGATTAAGATTATCGTGAGGTGATTGATAATACTAAGCCGTTCTTCGGGAATATAAATCCGGTTTATCAATTGGTTCTCGTGCACCTTGATTTATCAAAAGACGGAACAAAACTCGTAGGTATTTCTGTGGGAGACAGATTTATCTATTCCAATAGACTTTTCTGTGTGAGACAGATTTGTTTATCAAGTCTTCGACTTTGGGTCATAGAAACTCTTGGTTGTGGGTGAGATCATCTAAGGGAATCAAGTGCGTAGAATCCTGCTAGGGTTCAGAGACGTAAGGAGTGCAACTCTACCTTGATCAATGTGAGATTGATTAGGGCTAAACTACATTCCAGTTCGAAGTTCATTGGTAGTAGGCTAGTGTCTGTAGCGTCTTACAACAATGTGGTGTTTAAATATGTACTAGGTCCCGGGGTTTTTCTGCATTTGCGGTTTTCCTCGTTAAAAAAATTATGGTGTCTGTGTTATTTCTTTTCCGCATTATATTTTGTTATATAATTGAAATATCACAGGTTGTGCGTTGAATCGATCAATTGGTAAACCAAACCTTTGGTTTTTGATTGAAATTGATTGATCCTTGAACATTGGTCTTTGGTGTCGTTCAAGTTATTTCTCTTATATTCAATCGGGCTCGCAAATTCCTATTTGCTGATTGCGGATTGAATTAAGAAATAGAGATATAAACTCTTTGATATATTTTTCTCTAGATTGAGTCTGACTGTCTAGTTGATTCTCTTAAAAGTATATCGGAGTTTGTCTATTCAGATTTCCAAACGAAATATTGGGTGTGGTTGTTGTACCCCCGCTTTTTCAATTGGTATCGGAGCAGGCAAACACTATAAACCTAATAAGATTGTGTTGACTGATCCTTAAAGTTTCTCCCCGTGGGAAACTTGCTCTTGGCATCTGTAACGCATGCCATAATTCCTTAAAGATTGTTCAGAGATTATTATGGACTAAACCTCTGGTTTCTCATGATAATCTGGTTTCATATAAGACTTTGGAAAACTTAGATGATGAGAAACAATCTAGAGGAAAAATTAAAAGTTCTTCTAGAAAGGAATCCTGAGAAAACGTGGTCAACGCTCAAGGATATGATCTCGCTAGATTAACTCTTAATCTATTTAAGATATTATCGAGATGGATCAATTAACAAAGATCTAGTTAGAGCATTTGAAAACGTTTTTAGATTCTTAGAAAAACTTAATTCGATTAAAAATAAGAATCGTTCTGATAAAAAATTTGTACCTGTCAAATTATGTATTCATGAATTACGAACTAGGCTTGCTACTAACTCATGTGAAATCGATGAAAAGATGTCTGATGAGTTCGGTGTAGGTTCTAATTATCAGAAAAAATCTTTTCTTGGTCATAAGAAAAGGAATTCAAAAAATTCTATTAACCCTGAGTATCATCATTACTATGATTATACTACTGGTACATTTCACAAATATTAACTGGAAAAGTTGCATGGGAATCTCTCATCACAGGTCACCTCTTGGTAACAAGCTTGGCTCTACCCCATTTGTATATAACTTGAGATTGGGAAAGTAAAGGTTGAGTTATTTTTGTGCTTGGTTTAATTTAATTTTTTTTCTTTCTTTCCAAAGGAAATTAAGGTATTGAAGTTCTTCCTACTTTCCTTTACTGCACGGTACTGATCCTTTCAGTGTACGAACCTTGGATTAAGAAATCCTTCTTTTTACGGGTCACGGTTCAAGAACGGGTCCAATCCCATCAGCTGGTTTAATAGTGGTACGCGTACCCTTCTTCTACCTCCCTTCTTGTCCGCGTGCGTGAACTTCTCTAGGTTTCATGATTTATCTCCATTAAATCACCTTTGAAGATCAAAAAGTGAAAGGGATTTTCAAGGGACATACCAAGTAAGTCTTCTCTTCCTCTAATCTCTCTCAATTTCTAGATTCCATAAGGAATTTCAAGGTTTTAAAAAACTTAGGTTCTTCATCTTCTTCTAGCATGAACTTATTTTTTTTAATTTATCTTTTTAATTTTTGGATCGGTAAAGAATTTGGTGCTGGCGAGATTCGAACTCAGGTCACTGGTACCATCACCCAATGACTTTACCACTGCACTACAGTGACACAGGCAGCATGAACTTACCTATAGATCAAAGTTCTATTAGGATTAGTTTTGTCAATGATTCTTGTGGCAAGGTGTTTGAAAGGATTTCATCTAATGGGTTTATTCTAGAAAAGAAACTGGATTTTGTCAGTGGACATAAAGAAGATTTGGTTTGTTTTGAAAAATTTAATCTTAGGAATATCTTTGATGGTCTTGGTGAAGGTTTTGACACTCTTCATCGCTGTCGTATGCGTCAAAAATAATTTCACTTTCTCACTCAACTAAATTTAAATGAAGTATGTGGTAGGAAAGAGTTCGTTCCCACATAGAGGCTTTTGTTGTTATAAAATTTTATTTTCTTAGTAACCAGGGGGGATTTTTGTTTTAGGAAAGTAATAAAAATAATTGAAAGCAATAAAATGTGAAAGTAATCGATAAGAAGAAGATATTGGTCACGAGATAGTATCATTCACAAACATGTATTTTCATCAATGACTAGAATTGGTATTTTAATCTCTCATTTACTAAAAGTCCTAGGATACCTTGATCGCAAGTAAATCCCGCCAATTCCCTGATTTCATCACAACCACATTAGAAGATGTATATGTGAATTCTTCCTAGAAAGCAACCTAAAGTGTACAAGCACAATTAAGTTTAACTCCCCAAAAGCACGAAGTTCTATGAAATAAGACTAATCAAAGCAATCAAACTTGTAAAAGCACTAATTCGATTTAACCAAGGTTATGATTCATTTGTGACTAGTAGGATATATCACTACAAGCACTACCCACGATTATGCTACTTAGAATCAGGGATAAACAACTTTTTCGTACTGAAACCCTAATATAGCTTTAGAAATGAAGGCAAATCGGATTGATTCCGGACTCAGCCAAACAAACAATCAAATCATATGACAATATAAACCATGAATCATAAACAATAAATTATTGAGACAAAACTAATGCACTGAATCAAATATCATGTTGAGAAATCACTTTATCCCATAACCAATAATAGTTGTTTAGCTACTCATAGCTTTGAGTTCATCATAAGATTCATAACCAATATAAAAATGAAGAAAATGAAAAAATGAAAGCAAACCCTAATCGCCGTTCTCCAAAGCTCCAAGTAGAAAAAAAAAAAAAAGGTGATCTTCCCCAAATAGTCTAAACTTTTTCCTTTTTTAGCTTTTTTTGTTTCCCAAAACTACTAGGTCAAGTCTTCAATACCCAAGTCCAAGCAGTCCACCAAGCCCACATAAGAGAAATATCCATGTAAAAATTCTCCATAACTTACAACTGCAGTTCAAATCTCGTACACTTCCTGTAGCTCAATTCATCTGTGCAAACTGCAGATGCAACACCAGGGCCAGCTTCATATCATCACCAACACTAGACTGCAAACATTCTATGGCAATATATCCCAGCACATGACCCATTTGACTGCAGCTACATCTCTTACACTTTTGCACTTCTTCTCAGGTCCATTTCCTCATGTAATGAAATGATATCACCTCCATGAAAACCCCATCAGTAACTTCAGTTCAGCTGCACTTACACGCTTCACAACTCAGGCCAACTCCATTCTCAGTCGACATCTGTAGCAGCAACTCCAACTATATCTGCACTTGCACCTGCAACTATTCCCTTCATCCTGCTTCATTGCAGCACCAACACAATCACAGCAACATCTTTTTAAAGAGCATATTGCATTTCTGCGACTTCAGCTTCAGCTGCAATCACCAATTCCTCATTTTGCACCTGCAACATCACCCATGACAGCAACAACTTCACTGCCAGCTGTTCAACACCACCAATCTTGCACCCATATCTCAGCATCAGTTCCATGCTCAATACTGCATATCCTTCTAATGTCACTGCCATACAAACTCATTTCAGTTCTTATCTCCCATTAGCATCTTGTTCAGTCAGTTACTATGTAGCTTCCCTGGAACCCAGCTACAATCTCAAGCTCCACTTGCTCTCCCAACTACAGCAGCTGCAACACTAACTGAACTGCACCACACCTAGCTGTCCATCTTAGCCGCCATTCCTTCATCTGTACTTGCATTTTTCACTAGCACCAGTGGCTTCAATACCAGTACTATCTCAACTCCGACGGCATCAGATTCACTTCCTTGTAACTCATTTACACTTTCACAACAGCAACTCCATCTCAGTCAGGCCACCACCAATTACTTAACTCAGCTGCAAGCAGCTAAATTCTTCACAGCCAATGCACCTGCAACTGCTCATACATTCAAATTTAACAACATTTCAACAACACCCTTTCCACCTGTGCTGCAACTTCATCTGAACAACCTAGCCACAACTGCATCTGTAAATGAACACCAAGTCCTAACATTCATCTAAACATCAAGTACCCATGACTCAACTCAAGACCACCAATCTTCAGTTCAGTTCTAGCTTCACTGCCAATCAACAATTAACATCACCAGAATTCCATCTTCTGCTGTCATGAGCACAGCTTCGAGAAATTCAAAACAACCCAAGATTTCAATTTCTTCTCGATTCAATTTCATCATAATGTCAACATCTCCCATGAGTTTCAACATAATTTTCCCATGAATTTCAACACCTCAGATCTACCTTCTTCTCCATCTTCCTCTTACGATTTCAACATAGAGACCACCATCTCTTCCAAGTTTGTTGTACAAATCAAATTCGAGCAAAACCCATTTTCTCTTTGGCTAAAACCACCATGAACTCGAGTCAGCAGCATCAATTCCTCCCTTCTCTGTGTTCTTATCGTTCTCTATCATCAACTGAGAAACAACAACTCAATTTCTTCCCTCCAATTACTTGTATCAGCTACAACACAGCTTCATCCGATCTCAAATTCCATCTGTCTCTTCTCAGCATCAGATCTACCTCCTTGTCAATGATATCCTCGATTCAACAGTACCCAAACCTTCAGCAGCAGCTATCATCAGCATGTTTTAAGATTAAATCTCCTCGATCTCCTTTCTCCAAATATTAATGAAGCCGCCGTATTTCTTCCTTCTCTGAATTCCTGAAGAGTAAAAATGAGAAGAGAAACATTTCTCTTGTTTTCAGGGTTGAGTAATGATGAGAATTACTACAAGCACCCACTGTTGGATAGAAGCCACCTCGAATAATTTGGGTTGTCAGTTTCAGATAACCGACAGCCCTTTGCTTTCTTGTTCAGCTGTCCTTTTCGTTCTAGATGAGTGATTTCTCATCCTTTTGCTCCAATGACTCCGTTGCACCTAATAAACTCAAAAGCAAACATAAGAGATGCAATTCACAAGGATAATAGCAAAGAAAGCATAAATACTAGATATAAAATTAGATGTTTTAGACACCTATCAAATTCCCCCACACTTAGACTTTGCTAGTACTCGAGCAAATCAAACAAAATAATTCTAAAACATGCGTACAACTCCGTGTCGTCGAGGCTACTTTTCCAACTTACTAATTCTCCGAAATGATAACATCCAACGCGCTAAAAAGACATAAATATTTGCACACTAGTCATAAGAAGTTAGACACATATATGAACACAGTCTTATCCTTAAAAGTTGAGAGATAAATAACCATCCCTTATCGAAAGAAATTCGGGTTCGGAGTGACCGAAAGTCTCGACTCTGCCTCAGAAGAAAGGGTTTTATGAAGTTGCTCTCAATAGTAAATAGCTTTTTATGGGTCACACATGTGTCCAGGTAGGAATGAAGAGAGAATCCTGTGACACCTTGAATGGTAGGAAGGCAAAAACCCTCCGAAATGTTTTGAAAATCCACATCTTTTATCATTTTGAAAACCCATTTTTCTGACGATCTCTAAGAAAGGAAATCAACCACTTAACGAAGAAGGAATATGCTTACTTACCTTGTTATCCGTTCGGCGTGCAATTAGCACCACTCTCACAACATCCATAGAAACGTCTTCGGTCTTCAATCCTTGTCTTCATCTTCGTCTTCGGTCTTCAACTCTTGATGATGAAATCTTGAACTTCGTAGAATCTTGACAATGTGATTTTTTCCTCTAATTCCTTGTTGCTTGAAACTTCATTATGGATATTTGTTCTTCCATTGGCATTATTGAATGAATACAAAACCAAAAACGAACTAAACAAACCAAAATATGATGCAATGAATTTTTCTTCTTTTTTTTTCCTTTTTTTTTTATAAGATGCAAGATAAATAAGGTAAATACAAAATGAAAACAAACAAAATATTAAAACTAATGATGAACCTAATGAACTTTTCTCTTGTCTTTTTTCTTTTCTCTTTTTTTCATTTTTTTTTTTTGGACAAGAGAAAATAATACAAATACAAAATAAAGATAAAATAAAAATGCAAGTACAAAGGCCATGGTGTAAGTACTTTACCGCTCGATTCTTCACAACTTGTCTGTCTCGATATCATAAACTTCTTGAACTCATCTTGATAATCGTCACTCTTGTACAATAGTCTTCAACTTGTAAAAGTTCTGCTCCTTGTCTTGTTGCTTTACTTGAATCTGAAATCTGCTCATTTCTGTAACGTTGCTTGTAAACCTTGAACGTCTTCAACTTTCCTTCGAATTTGTGATGCTCCTCTTGTTGATGATGATGGTGTTTCTATGAACCTGTTGGTGTAGAGAGAGATAAAGTGGATGGTGCTAACTGTGAACAAGATTACAAGTGGTATGTAAGTTAACAATTCGATGTCACCATCATGATTGATAAAATAGCACTCAAGAGATCATAGTAGTGATTTTATTGGTGGGAGGTTGGGTAGCTCACCATTCTACCCGGAATTTACATACGGTGACACACACTCTAAAAGCACATATTTAGACACGTATAAAGAAGTGAAGGTCGGTGCCTCTCATGATGTAACATGGGTAGTCTCCACTATAGGGGATCACAACTCTAATACCTAATTCAGTCTGCACCTAATTTTCCACTGACATGGTTAAATCCAACTTTAACTCTCATACAAGTAAGAATCACGTTCTCTGTTATCTCTAAGTTCAGTCACTCTTGTGAGAATTTCGATGTAATCTTAGCGACATGTATACTATGTTACTCTAAACTAACTACAGGTTGGAGTTTTTCATTCACTAATTTACACAAAAGTTGAAAACTTTGAAAAAAATTACAATGCAAATGCTTAACCACTCTCCCACACTTAAACTTTACATTGTCCTCAATGTAAATTGAGTCATCCAAAGTAAGTCAAGGTGGGAAATCTTATAATGATATGCGACAAGAAATCAGAAAAAGTAAAAACAAGACAAGAAAAATTTAAAAACAAGAGAAGAAATACTCATCCCATGGGTTGCCTCCCATTTAGCGCTTGGTTTAAAGTCGTCAGCCCGACTATCTCCTTGCTTTTTGCGCCTTAGCCGGATTCCAACTCAATATGGAAATCTGATTGAATGGTACTTGGGTGTTTCCTCGCCTCAAAGATGTTGAAGTGTATGACTTCTTCATCAAACTCCATAGTCAAGGTTCCATTGTGGACATCAATCTTCATTCTAGCGGTACTCAAAAATGGTCTACCCAATAGTAAAGGTGTAATTGAGGATGACTTCACATCACTCATGTCTAAAACGTAGAAATCCACTGGAAATATTAGTCCTTTTACCTGCACCAAAACATCCTCAATAATCCCGTTCGGGTAAACATTAGATCTATTGGCAAGGTGAATAACTATGCCGGTTCTTAAGAGGACCAAAGTTTAAAGAATCATAAATAGAAGTAGGCATAACATTAATAGAAGACCCTAAATATAACATAGCTTTTGTAAACCTCTTTTTACCAATTGTGCATGCAATTGTGAAACTACCGGGATCTTTTAATTTAGGTGGGAGTTTCTTTCGAAGATACGCCGAAGCATTCTCCCCCATACTCATTACCTCATTACCGGTTAGCTTGCGCTTGTTAGTGCACAATTCCTTTACACACTTTTCATAGCGAGGAGATTGCCTAATTACTTCAATGAGTGGAATATTCACTTGGACCTTCTTAAAAATATCCCAAATATCCCTATCTTACTCCACCTTTCTATTAGCTTTAACGAACCTGTCAAGAAAAGGTAGAGGAGGAACATAAGTAGGAATATGATTTTTAGAGTTGGAAATAGGTACCTCGGAAGTTTGGGGGAAATCAACATCATTTTCCTCCAAAACTGGTTCCTTTGGGGCTTCTTCTTTACCCGAATCAGTAATTTCAGGTTGCACAAGTTGTGTACCACTTCCAAACGTAATAGCATTGACACCATCTCTTGGGTTAAGAGGTTGGGAAGGGAGTTTCTCACCATTTTGTGCATGAAACTGATTAATCTCCTCGGCCATCGAACCAACTTGTGTTTGCAAGTCCTTGACCGCACCCTCCGTTCTTTGCATAAAAGATTTCAGCAACTCTTCCATATTGGACCCTTGATTCTGAGGTTGTTATTGTTGTGGTTGACCAACTTGTGATTGCAACTCCTTAATTGCATTATCCGTTTTCTGCTGATTTAAGTTCGCTAGTTTTTGATTTTGTTGTACCACGGATATTAGAGCCTCCACCAAAGTAACCATCTTTGCCAATTCTGAATTTTGGGCTTGTTGTGGTTGTTGCACTTGTTGTTGGAACTCACTCGGATAGTTGTAAACAGAACTTGTACTTGCAACTTGCTCGTAAGTGTTGGAGTAAATACCATACAGCTGAGTTGAGAATATAACATTGACATGCTCTACGTTCTCATAAGCTGGGCATGATGGTTTTGCAACCACTACTGCAATTTGTTGCATCATTGCCATCATATTGCTCATTTGTTGACGTAATTCAATAATATCGTCAACTTGATTAACTCCCTTGGTAGGTGGTTCTGATCCACGACTTGAAAATTGTTGAGAATTTGCTGTCATACTCTCAATCAACTCTCTAGCATGTGTCACTGTTTTGTTCATAAGTGCACCACCACTCGCAGCGTCAATAAGATTCATATCACTTGCTTGGAGACCTTCAAATAAGTATTAGATAATCATTGCCTCACTAAATTGGTGATGAGGGCATGTTGCTACCAATATCTTGTAATGTTCTCAACATTCATACAACGATTCCCCCACACTTTGTTTCATCCCACAAATCTCCTTGCGAATTTGAGTCGCTTTCGACGCAGGAAAATATCTCTTCAAGAAAAGTTTCTTCAACCCATTTCATGTTGTAATACTACCAGGCGGTATGTAATATATCCAATCTTTAGCTGCATCGATTAAATAGAAAGGAAAAGCACGCAACATTCCTTCATCTGCATTAGCCCCATTAGGTGTCATGTTTGTCATCAACCATTGAAACTCCATAAGATGCTTGTTCGGATATTCCCATACACATCCATGGAACTTTGGTATTTGACTGATCAAACCTGGCTTCATATCAAAAGTGGAAGTTTCTTCAATACACAATTGTTGTTGATCCAACTTCTGAGAAGCTAGCTCCTTGAGTGTACGATTACCATCACCCATTGCTTCCCTCGATTTGTATTTCAACAAGGTACCTGAAACACAATTCTCAAAACGAAATTAAAAACAAAGTAAGAATAAGAAACCAAAACAAAATAACAACCGCTGCCTCCCCGGCAGCGGCGCCAAAATTTGATCGCTGTCGTATGCGTCAAAATAATTTCACTTTCTCACTCAACTAGATTTAAATGAAGTATGTGGTAGGAAAGAGTTCGTTCCCACAGAGAGGCTTTTGTTGTTATAAAATTTCACTTTCTCAGTAACCAGGGGGATTTTTGTTTTAGGAAAGTAATAAAAATAATTGAAAGCAATAAAATATGAAAGTAATCAATAAGAAGAAGATATTGGTCACGGGATAGTATCATTCACAAACATGTATTTTCATGAATAACTAGAATTGGTATTTTAATCTCTCATTTACTAAAAGTCCTAGGATACCTTGATAGCAAGTATATCCCGCTAATTCCCTGATTTCATCACAACCACATTAAAAGATGTATATGTGAATTCTTCCTAGAAAGCAACCTAAAGTGTAAAGGCATAATTAAGTTTAACTCCCCAAATGCACGAAGTTCTATGAAATAAGACTAATCAAGGCAATCAACGTGTAAAAGCACTAATTCGATTTAACCAAGGTTATGATTCATTTGTGACTAGTAGGATATATCGCTACAAGCACTACCCATAATTATGCTACTTAGAATCAGGGATAAACAACTTTTTCGTATTGAAAACCCTAATATAGTTTTAGAAATGAAGGCAAATCGGATTGATTCCGGACTCAGCCAAAGAAACAATCAAATCATATGACAATATAAACCATGAATCATAAACAATAAATTATTGAGACAAAACTAATGCATTGAATCAAATATCATGTTGAGAAATCACTTTATTCGATAACCAATAATAGTTGTTTAGCTACTCATAGCTTTAAGTTCATCATAAGATTCATAACCAATAATAAAAATGAAGAAAATGAAAAAAATGAAAGCAAACCCTAATCGCCGTTCTCCAAAGCTCCAAGTAGAAAAAAAAAATGTGATCTTCCCCAAATAGTCGAAACTTTTTCCTTTTTTAGCTTTTTTTTGTTTCCCAAAACTACTAGGTCAAGTCTTCAATACCCAAGTCCAAGCAGTCCACCAAGCCCACATAAGAGAAATATCCATGTAAAAATTCTCCGTAACTTCAACTGCAGTTCAAATCTCGTACACTTCCTGTAGCTCAATTCTCCATAACTTACAACTGCAGTTCAAATCTCGTACACTTCCTGTTTCCCAAAACTACTAGGTCAAGTCTTCAATACCCAAGTCCAAGCAGTCCACCAAGCCCACATAAGAGAAATATCCATGTAAAAATTCTCCATAACTTACAACTGCAGTTCAAATCTCGTACACTTCCTGTAGCTCAATTCATCTGTGCAAACTGCAGATGCAACACCAGGGCCAGCTTCATATCATCACCAACACTAGACTGCAAACATTCTATGGCAATATATCCCAGCACATGACCCATTTGACTGCAGCTACATCTCTTACACTTTTGCACTTCTTCTCAGGTCCATTTCCTCATGTAATGAAATGATATCACCTCCAAGAAAACCCCATCAGTAACTTCAGTTCAGCTGCACTTACACGCTTCAGAACCCAGGCCAACTCCATTCTCAGTCGACATCTGTAGCAGCAACTCCAACTGTATCTGCACTTGCACCTGCAACTATTCCCTTCATCCTGCTTCATTGCAGCACCAACACAATCACAGCAACATCTTTTTAAAGAGCATATTGCATTTCTGCGACTTCAGCTTCAGCTGCAATCACCAATTCCTCATTTTGAACCTGTATCATCACCCATGACAGCAACAGCTTCACTGCCAGCTGTTCAACACCACCAATCCTGCACCCATATCTCAGCATCAGTTCCATGCTCAATACAGCATATCCTTCTAATGTTTCTGCCATACAAACTCATTTCAGTTCTTATCTCCCATTAGCATCTTGTTCAGTCAGTTACTATGTAGCTTCCCTGGAACCCAGCTACAATCTCAAGCTCCACTTGCTCTCCCAACTACAGCAGCTGCAACACTAACTGAACTGCACCACACCTAGCTGTCCATCTTAGCCGCCATTCCTTCATCTGTACTTGCATTTTCACTAGCACCAGTGGCTTCAATACCAGTACTATCTCAACTCCAACAGCATCAGATTCACTTCCTTGTAACTCAATTTCACAACAGCAACTCCATCTCAGTCAGGCCACCACCAATTACTTAACTCAGCTGCAAGCATCTAAATTTTTCACAGCCAATACACCTGCAACTGCTCATACATTCACATTTAACAACATTTCAACAACACCCTTTCCACCTGTGCTGCATATTCATCTGAACAACCTAGCCACAACTGCATCTGTAAATGAACACCAAGTCCTAACATTCATCTAAACATCAAGTACCCATGACTCAACTCAAGACCACCAATCTTCAGTTCAGTTCTAGCTTCACTGCCAATCAACAATTAACATCACCAGAATTCCATCTTCTGCTGTCATGAGCACAGCTTCGAGCAATTCAAAACAACCCAAGATTTCAATTTCTTCTCGATTCAATTTCATCATAACCTCAACATCTCCCATGAGTTTCAACATAATTTTCCCATGAATTTCAACACCTCAGATCTACCTTCTTCTCCATCTTCCTCTTACGAGTTCAACACAGAGACCACCATCTCTTCCAAGTTTGTTGTACAAATCAAATTCGAGCAAAACCCATTTTCTCTTTGGCTAAAACCACCATGAACTCGAGTCAGCAGCATCAATTCCTCCCTTCTCTGTGTTCTTATCGTTCTCAATTTCTTCCCTCCAATTACTTGTATCAGCTACAACACAGCTTCATCCGATCTCAAATTCCATCTGTCTCTTCTCAGCATCAGATCTACCTCCTTGTAAATGATATCCTCGATTCAACAGTACCCAAACCTTCAGCAGCAGCTATCATCAGCATGTTTTAAGATTAAATCTCCTCGATCTCCTTTCTCTAAATATTAATGAAGTCGCCGTATTTCTTTCTCTGAATTCCTGAAGAGTAAAAATGAGAAGAGAAACATTTCTATTGTTTTCAGGGTTGAGTAATGATGAGAATTACTACAAGCACCCACTGTTGGATATAAGCCACCTCGAATAATTTGGCTTGTCAGTTTCAGATAACCGACATCCCTTTGCTTTCTTGTTCAGCTGTCCTTTTCGTTCTAGATGAGTGATTTCTCCTCCTTTTGCTCCAAATGACTCCGTTGCACCTAATAAACTCAAAAGCAAACATAAGAGATGCAATTCATAAGGATAATAGCAAAGAAAGCATAAATACTATATATAAAATTAGGTGTTTTAGACACCTATCAAATCTTACAAGAATCTTCTTTGCTAACATCCATGATGTTAATGATGAAACCATGGAATTCAAGATCATGATAAATAGAGATAGGATTCTTGTTAATAGAGTGTTAATTTCAAGGATTACCAAAATTCCCTAGGGAGTTTTCACCTTCCAAGACCTAGTCGTGAAAGACCATCTTATGAAACCATTTCTAATGGTATTTGTGGTAAGAGTGTTGTTTGGAATGAAGGAAAATTTCCTACTACTTATCTTAGTCTTGCCTTGATGTATTTTGAAAAACTCGGTATCTCTAATCTTTGTCCCTCCACGGTTGAGAATTCTCGTTGGAGTCGTGATTTTGCGGAGTTGGTCTATTTCCTTGAGTTGGGAACTCAAAGTATCGACATTTGTGGGTTTATCATTTATCAAACGTTGTCGATGAAGTCTTCCAACAAGAAGTTAGGCTATCCATGTTTGATTGAGCAAATTTGTCGCACCTTCTCCATTAATCTCATTGGAAACTCTATTGGAACTCCCAAGCTTGTTCTCCCTTGTACTTTCAAACGTATGAAGGAGAATGCTTGCAAGAGACAAAGACGTGACACTCTTATTGAATCGTGTGATTCTTCCTCCATGGAGCTTCTTCACCAAATTCACAAGGGTGTTTATAAAATTGATGCCAAGGTAAAGTGTGTGTAATAACAATTACTTGTGATTGCTACTAAGTATCCGGAAATCAAGGAGGACATGGACAAGATTCGTACCACATTTATGGTCTCCGATGATGATTAGTTTTTCGGATTTATCCATTTTGTCTAGGAAACTTCTTATGAGAACTTATTCTTGTGTTTTTAAGAAAGATAACTAGGATTTTGAATAGCCATTATTGTGAGTACACATAGCTATTGCCAACGTTTTCATCTTGCAATGTTTTTAGATTTATTTATTTAAATTCTAAAGTTTATTTGGAAGATGATTTTTGCAGTATTAATCTTTATGGTTTTATATATTGCAAATTGTTATGGGATATGTTGTTTACGTCCGTGAACCTTGATTGTACCATATTTGTTCAAAAGTTAACTCTATTATATGTCGATATGAAAGTATTGATAAAAGATAGAATTAACTTTTGACTACAAAAGTTAAGCCTTTTATGTCATCATGCAAATATTGATGGAAGAAAGGACGAGCTTTTGTTTTCAAATATTAAGTCTGTTAAATGCCATTGTGCAAATAATGATGAAAACTAGAATGAATCTTTGATTATTCTGCAGTATTTTTCTTTTCCTGATCCACATCTTTGTGTATGTACTGTGTTGATCCGTAAGTTCTCTTATGTTGAGCATGACCAATTGAATTGATCATTTTCCTTGTGGTTAATTCAATTGAGACTTTTGGATACTGTTGATAGGGTAAAATGTGAGAAGGAGGAACTAGCCCTAATCACAGAAAGTACTCCCAAGGTGTAGAGAGGTTTAGGAGAGATAATGGTGGATTAATGATGATATTAAGAAGTGTACCTTCTTTTCCTTTTATAATGGCCCTCTTATGGATAAACACCCATAAGATTACCATATTACTAAACTGTCATTTCCCTCTCCTTAAGTTAATACCAAACCCTAAAGGGCCTTTCTCTTTAATCCAAAGCCCAACTTCTTTAGTGTGTTCTTGTGTGGACTAGAACTTTCAATCTTAATGGATTAGGCCTAGTCCCCAAGTCCCTTTTATTCCTAGAAGAGGGGGACCTTGATAGGTTAAGGGAAGGATATTCGTATGATTAATCATTTCCATGTATCAATATTAATCTCATGACTGTTTGACTGGTCAAAGACCATGTCAACAGTCACACGTGTGCGTCACGATTGCAAAGGGAAGTTATTGGGCGGTTTAAGTTCATGACTATTGGAAGATGTCGGTTATTGATCTATTCAGTAACCGCTCCTCCTTTTGCCCTCCTATAAATAGAGGGGACCTCGCCTCAGAATCTTCATCTTTTACCATCTCTCTTTCTCTCTCTTGTTCCTTCTTTTGTTCATCATGTCCGAGGGATCACCCGCCCGCGACTCTCCTCCTAAGCATGAGTCATATACATTAGAAGAATTTATACACAATCCCAGTCTCAAAGATAAAATCAGACCCCCCACTGGGGATGATGGCGTTATTCTTTTCTCCGCCGACGATGTTTGGGTCACGCGCATGCTTAATCCTCACCCATTTCCTCCATCCGGGTCTGTAGAATGGCTTATTCTTCCTCAGGACGACTCACCCACTGTGCCTTCTTTTGAAGATTCTCCTCGCTTGGAAGTCCATAAGGGAGAATACACTTTTCCTACGATTGACCATCGTCCATCCGCTGAATCGCATGACTCTTGGGAGCCATGGATTGACTACATCCGCTCGAATCCAAATAACGCGGTTACCATTCATTCTCTGGTTATAGAGGCGGCTTTGGAATCTTCCAAGTTTATGGATGTCCGGAGGGATTATGATAGCATAAATCGATTGTGCGCGCGCTGGGGAATCGATCCTCATACATTTTTGTTTTCCTGGGGTGAAGCGACCCCGGTCTTAGAGGATGTAGTGGCGCTTAGCGGTTTGACTGTTCATGGTTCCGTAGTCTATGATAGTTGTTGTCTTTATAAATCTTTGAATGACGAGGACAAGAAGCTTCGGGACCGCTTAATCAAGGCTAAGACGAAGTCCATGTCTTTTCAATTGCCCGACGAGCTCAAAGCTGAAACCCCAGATGGAGTAAGCACCCCAGCGGATAAAGGGAAAAACAAAGTGACTGCATCAAACCCGCATGATTCCCCTGCACACGTTCCATCTTCCTCGAAACTCATGGCATCTTCCATGAAAGTCGCCCGGCAAAAGCCTTCTCCTGTTGAAGAGGCTCATAATGTAAAGGAGGTGAAAGGCGGTCAAAAGCAGAAGTCCGGACAGCGTCTAGCTTCTTTTTCATGTTGGATCAAGTATTAGGCTCCTTTGCAATCTGGTCATGGAAAGAGTGTTCCTCCTCGAGAAGGGGATACGAACAGGGAAGAAGTGGCTGCATTTCTACTCTTTTGGCTTTGTCATGATGTTTTAAATATAGTCCCCGGGATACTATCAAAAACGATCTGATCCCTATGGCGGTATTAATGTATCGCGATGTGTCTCTCCCACTTGTCCCTATGTTTCTGGGTGGTTTGTATCATCATCTAGACTTACTGGTTCGCGATATTCTTTGTGTGGATGGATCCCACACTGTTGAAACTTTCCTTCCTGCCAATTTCATTCAGGCATGGACTTGGGAGCGCTTCCCTAAGTATAGGCCTTCTCATTTGAATCCCTTGTCCTTTTCTCGGCAAGTAGAATTCGTTCAAAAATATGGTTCCAAGTGTTTGGTGACAAAACCAGAGTGTCATCCCCGGATGACTCTTTATCACAAGAAAGGTCATCATTCTAAGAAGAAGCTTAAGGAATTTATGGACAAGGGTGCGGAATTTAATGCCCTCACATATCAGGATGGTCGTACTGGTTCTCTCCACTACAATTTTGTTAGACAAACCCAACGAAGGATTTCTTCAGAAGAGATGCCTTCAGCGGATGAATTTGATATGCTCGTCTTTGTTTTACCTGGGCGTCTTCCTGGATTTTATGGTGGGAAATTTTCTTCCGAGTCGTACAACACTTTTCGTGTCGCGCGGCAATTAGGCTTTGATCAGGGAGTTCCTTTTTATGTTTCCTTCCTTCTACAACTGACGAGGACAAAGAGGTCCGGAAAAGCTTTGATCGCTTCGTTTTCAAAAGTGGGCTTCGAATGAGCGATCGCCAGTCCTTCTTTGATTTTAGTTATCCTCAACCCCGCCGCCAAAATCATGTTACCAGGAAATGGCTTGGGTACCGTAATAGTGTTAGTTGAAATGTGCTTAACCTACTCATCAAGGATCCCTATGCTCCCCTCCCTTTGACCGAGACGGATTTCAAGGAGATGCATGCCTCAGGTCGTGTGAAATTGAATGCTAAGATTGTTAAGAAGTATAAGTTATCTCCTAACAACAAGGGTCGCCTCTCTTGTTCAACCAGTTGGGACCCCCTTCCTGGTGACGAGCTTTCTCAAGGAGATGGGAAAGGTAGCACTCTTCCCCCATCCAATTCCAAAAAAATGAGGCATGTTCCTCCTATGAAGCCTTTGAAAATTCCTTTGGCTGCGTCTCCTCCTCCTTCTAAGGTATTTACTCTTGTGTGTTATTTTTTTTATCAAGTCAGTTGCTTAGTTATTTTGGTTCGCCACACATTTCTAGAGTTCTCCGCCTATCGGCTGCAAACCTAGAGGTCTTATGTTTGAAGAATATATTAACCTGCCTATTGAGGAATGGAGGGACGATCGACTTGCTAAAAAGATGAGACGAGATGCTGGTATATTACCCAATCCGCGATTTCCTTCTTCCCGGACCGCTAATGTTTCTCCTTCATTTTCTCCGCAGGCTCCAAAAGTGGGGTCATCATCCGCCAGTACTTTTATTGAACGTGTGGAGTGTCAACTTGATCGAGCAGTTAGCCAGAGCGGTCCTGAAATACTTTCTCCCCGTATGACTCTTCACTCTACCCGTCCTTTAATTGTTCGAACAATTAAAGATCCCAATCATCCTCTTCACACTCCCTCTGACATGTTAGGTGATTGGGACGAGTCAGAATCGGATCGTTCTATCAATGATTATTCTCAAGAGGGCAGTGGTCTTAAAAGCGGTTCCCAGGGTCAGAGTTCGTCCCCTCGTAAATCCCGTGAGTGTACTATGTTCATGATTATATTACTTTGACATATTGACACGTGCCGGTTAAAATGTTTCCGTTGCAACTTATTTAATGCGTTTGGCCACCTATATATGTATCTCCACTTCCCTCATTTTGAGTGACTATTTTATTTTTCTCCCTGCTTTCGATTTCTCTTGCCCCTTAGGTCATTCAGAACCGACTGTGTCAAGTTTGTCTTCTTCTTCTCGCCAATCAGTTCATTCTCCTGTTAATTTCCCTCCTTCTTCTGATCCGGTATGCGTGTATTTTGAATTTCTCTTATTGTGCCAAAGTATCTTGCCTATAATTGTGTTTCTTAATATCCGTCTTCTCTCTTTTTTTTAGAATATTGTATAACGCGACGGCTCTTAAGGGAAGGGAAGCGGTTCGAATCAATCTATTAAAAGAAACGAATCAGGCAGCGCTAATGGCAAGCGTCAGAAATCAACTCTCAAAGTTTCTCAGGGCGTGAACGCGGATGCTGAACTGATGGCTATTCCGGAGGATCCCAAATTTCAATACCCGCGTGTCGTGTCTTCGACGGAGGCTGGTGTGGATAACCGTTACATTCTAGTACACGACTTTTGGGTGCCTTCTGCTAAAGCAGCCACCTATCGTCGCATAGTGGAGAAGTTTGGTCATATGTGCATTCATGAAGAAATGCCTGTCAATTCCTTGATCGTGGCTACCGAGGACTTACTCGACATAGCGGAAGGGCTTTCTTTGGCGGAGGAAACTCCAATTGATCCGGCTGTTTTGAGGAAGTGTGACACTAACATTCAGACCCTGATGGCTCTTCGCTTCCCCATTGTAGATGGGGAAAACGGTTTGCTGGTTTTCTAGGAAAGTGGAGAGTCGAGCGTGCTGTCGAGACTCCTCAACCGAGCGAACTGCTGAACCTCACACAGATGCACCGCTACAAAGGGGGTGCTTAGATTCGGGAAATCAATCTGTATGACTCCGGCCTAAACCAAGGCAATGGACTTTCCAGAGTCAATTCGGTCGCAAATAGGGAGATGGGTTGATCTGTAGGAGGGAAGCTGAGAGTTTTGTGGGATCAGTGATGATTAAGGATTGTGGGTGTGTTGAAGGTTTCTGCAATATTGCTGAACTGTTGAAGTTGAGTTCTGTGAATAAGTTTATATCAAGTTGTTGACTGATAATGATGATAATCTATGATTGATGATATTAAATCCTTATGTTGTCCTCGATTTAGACTTATTTATATTGCAAGAATGATGCACCACTGATCCCTGTAAGTGTGACGGTTTCTTGAGTGAAAGAGTGGGAGATCGTGGTAAAGTCAGTTCCACGTCATGCGGAGACTTGACTGATCGTGCACCCACTACTTTGCTAACTCCTTCAACCGTTTACACGACTTACGCACATTTCTCGTTGTGGATGAATCCACGTGCCGTAGACCGCCAGACCAAAACCCCAAGTAATATCCCCCCATTTGTGACGTGATTGATATATCACGAATCGTGGAGTCTGCAAGGCAGATGTGTATCAGTTAGTCAGTTATTGACTGATTTAGACTGTGAGTCTAGTTTTGTTGAATCGAGCATAAGTGGTGAATGCTCAGCGATTCATGGATTGAACATGTAGTTCTCTGAGATGTCAATGAATTACTGACTAGAGCGACTGAGCAAGTATTGCTCAACTCGACGAATTGCCGAATATTGAGGGTTTGTCGAGCAACTGAGCAAGTATTGCTCAATTCGACGAATTGCTGAATAGCGAGAGTTTGTCGAGCAACTGATCAAGTATTGCTCAATTCGACGAATTCGATAATTTTGGTGTGCAACTGAGCAAGTGTTGCTCAATTTAACAAAATACTGAATATTGGTAATTTGACGTGCAATTGAGCAAGTGTTGGTCAATTCGACAAACTACTGATAAATTACCGAATATTGATGGTTGGATCAATATTCGAGCAACTAAGCAAGTACTTCTCAATTCAAAGAATTATTTACTGGTGTCATGACCCAATAAAATATTAATCAAAAATATTGGTGAATTACCGAATATTATTAATTTGGATGTTGATTGCTGAATCAACATACTTTTGTGTTTGAACTTGCTCAGAATGGTGATTCGTGGAGCGTTTGTTCGAAACCCAAATTTTTGATCAATCCTTCAACAATTGGTGAATTATTGAAAATTGGTCATGAGTGAAGAGGAACCGACCACATGGGATGATGAGCGTCCATGTGATGCCCAGTGCTCGAGTGAGCACGCACCAGGGTTCTCAGTTTGAGAGGTGGTGAAAGAACGATGATTAAATGCAGGTTTCATCATTTATTGAAATATTGTTGGATTCAGCATTAGGTGACAAAACATAGGTATGAGAGATGAGGACCGACCAAGAGAGCATGAGACCGGCTCTTGGTGGTCACGGGACCAGTTGTTGGTTATTTGAAGGATTCTCCAGTTGGTTGGAGAGAGTTCAGTCCCAGTATGAGCAATTGAGCAAATTAGGTCAGAATTATGAAAACATGTGGGACCGGCTTTGTGCAAGCCCTAGGAATGACTCTGGTCGGTCATGAAGGCATGCACGTGTTGGCGTGGTATCCGTGTTTCCATATTGAGAGTTTCAGTATTTTCTGATGCGCGTTTGAGCAACATAGTGAATTTTCAGAAGAGTTTCATCTTGACTGAGAATTCTCGATTTTTTTTGGAATGAGCATGTATGCTCAATTCATCAATATTTTGAAAATATTAAAATAAAAGTGTTTTAATATTTAAAATTTCCGTGAGAGGCTAGCCAGTTGTGTGACTATGTTGGTTTTTGGTTTTTCGTGATTTGAGCAATATTTGAGAAAATATGGAGAAATCATGAATTTTGCTCAAACCCAGGAGTTTTATGAATTGAGGAAAATAATAATTATGCAATATTATGGATTGCAAGGTGTGGGACCGACCATGGCTAGGGCATGGCCGGCCGGCTGGGTTGCCCGGTCCCGCACACCTTTCCCTATTTTATTATTTTTCATGAATCCTTGAAGTTATGGAGAATCCACGAGTTTTTTTTAAACGGAGGAGTTTCGTGAGATTAGGGAATAATAATTATAAAAAGCTAAGGATTGTGAGGTATGGGACCGGCCACGGCTTAGGCATGGCCAGCCGGTTAGGTTTCCTGGTCCCGCACACCTCTCCTTATTTTATACTCCCTCCGTTCCTTTTTAATAAGCTGATTTCTATAAATAAATGTTTCAAAAAAATAGGCTGGTTTCCTAATTGGGAAAGTCAAATGTTACTTTAATATTTTGGGACCACTTTTCTCTTAACTTCTTTTGATGACAAATGTCATGTGGACCATTTCACTTTACTTATTTTACTGACAAGTGTCATGGGGAGCATTTCACTTCACTTCTTTTATTGACAAGTGTCATGAGGACCACTTTCAATGATTAGTTCTCTTAATTTCCTTAAATTTCTATAAAAACAAAACCAGTCTATTAAAAAGGAACGGATGGAGTAATATTATTTCGTGAATCCACCAAGTTATGGAGAATTCACGAGTTTTGCAAAAACAAGGAGTTTTCGTGAGTTTACGAAATAACAAAAAATAAGAAAAATAATGGGAGAGGCACGGACCGACCATGGCTAGGGCACGGACGTCCGAACGGATGGTGGGCCGGACCCTGGACATCTCTTATCATTCTATTAATATTTATTATTTTCTCCTGTTTTGCGAAGGATTCCTCATTATTTCATATTTTTGGACACTTGTTTGTGCATCCGGGTGCTCAGTCGTGCATCATTGTCGAGTACACTCGCACCATTTTTGTGGGGCTTACTCAGTGATGGTACAAATGCCCGGTTGCTGAGTATTTATTACTAATTTATGAAATTCGGTGGTGAATAATTCATGAAACTGAATAATAAAGATGAGTAGTTTTTTATCATCAATTCATAGGATCAGCCGTGGATTCGACCATGAATTCGGAATAATAAAGTAGGTATTACCATTCCATGGGATCGTGGATTCGACCATGAAGTCGGAGTAATAAAATAAATGGTGATATTACCATTTCATGAGACCAGCCGTGGGTTCGACCATGAAATTGGAGTAATATCTATTACCAGTTCATGAGATCAGCCGTTGATTCGATCATGAAATCGGAGTAATACATTTATCTATTACCATTTCGATCATGAAATGGGAGTAATGAGATAAGATAGATTATCTTTTAGGAATTCAGTGGTGAATGTCACGGTAGAATTTAATCTATTGCGTATAGTCAGTGAAACACCAAGTGTTTCCGAAGTTCTGAAGACGTTATTGCTCTCAATCTTACGGAGAACCGCCTGGGTCTATACACGTCTCTCTACATAGTCAGGGAATAGTGAGTATCACCGACGTCCTGAAGGCGTTATTGCTCTCAATCTTACGGAGAACCGCCCAATCGTTCTTTTATGTAGAGGCAGGTACCTCTATGTAATCAGGGAACAACGAGTGTCACCGATGTCCTGAAGGCGTTTTGTCCTCTCAACAAACAATTATGTATGGAGGACCGCCCAATCTTTCTTCTACATAGAGGGATGCGATGAAATGCACAGCATCGAACGCTCAGCAAGTGGGAGGCCTTTCGAGAATCATATTCATCGTGGCTCTAAGAGATACTCGATCATAGATCGTGAAAACGATTCACGGATCGTAAAATATGCATCGTCACATGCGTTCCTGAAGCCGGGTCAGAAACATGCAATATCATGATTTTACGATTTTGACCCTTATCGAAAATCCACCATCAATATTAAGTCCCCTGCTTAGTGAGGGACAGTCATGTGCCCAGTAAGCATTAGATGGTGATTTTCTACGAGATGAGCAGCGGAACTCAGTCGTACAAAGGTATTTTCAAAACCCCGATTTGATCCAATGGTGTCATGTACAAGCAAATGCTCAGGTGAGGATCCTGATGGTGTGACGGAGTGTCATCTCGTGGTCACGGAGAGATGACGCACTGCTGATTTGGATGATCGGGTATCCTGTTTTGGTCGGTTTAACGTTTGTGGGACCGAGCCCAAAAGGAAATCATTGTTTTAGGAACAGACTAGTTAAGAAACAAACAAAATATAGTGATAAAAAATTTGTCTACGCGTTTTCACGAAAGCTAATTTTTTTTATTTTAAATATGTGAGATTTCACAAAAGGGAATAAACTCTCGTTTCAAAGGTGGATGCTCGTACAAGAGAAAAAGGTTTTTTTTTTTTAATAGACGTGCGTCTGTTAGTAATAAAAAATTTGTTGACGAGATTTCATGAAATTTTTTATTTTCGATATGTGAGCTTTCATAAATTTTTGAAAATATACTCGTTTCAAACACGGATGCTCACGCGAGGGAGCAAAATATATGTATATATATTCAAATTTACGTAAGTTTCACGTTAAAGTATATTTTTGTAAAGTCAATGTTTTGATTTTGAACAACTGCTGAAAGTAGACAATTATACATGGTGAAATAATATCTATATGTGAGTTTTCACAATTGTAGAATGGACGTCTGTCCAATTTTTGAAAAACCAGTGAATGTTCACACAGTGAAAACTTATGTGAAATTAAGTTTTTGATTTTCAGCAATTGCTAGAAGTAAACAATTTTTGATGAAATACTGTTTGCATGGATTTTGTGATCTGGTAGTGTATGCACAAAACCAATGAGTGTTCACTCGGTGGGAGTCGCTCACACGGTGAAAATAATGTGAATTGTTCACATGATGGAAGTTTCATGAATTCTTCACAGTTTTATGAAAATCACGTTATGGTTGTGAATAACGAATTTTGTTCGTCCTTGCAGGCTTGAAGGAGCGAACAAATTCTCGAGATTGTAATCACTACAGCTAGTGAAATTGTAAATAGGTAAGAGTTGGATAGTTACCATTTTTGTAGATGCTGTTGTGAGCACCTTTATTCCATGATTCATTGTTTTGTTGAATCCTGCGCTTTGTATGAACGATGTGCCAAAGTAGCCACTTTGCAAGAATGATTGACTCCCATGATGATAATTTCAAAGATGGTGTTTCCAGAGATGACATCTCTATGAATGCAACTTTAAGAAATGGTACTTCTGGGACCTCTAAGTGATGGTAAGAGATCCTTCATACTGAGTTGTACTTCTGGTTATTTCATTAGATTTACCACAGGATTATCGAATAGTGAGATTCCTAATCAATGTAGACTCCACAGAAATGGAAGAAAGTCTACAGCAGCGGCAAACCCAGCAGTAAGGACTACAGGATAACGTGCAGTCCCCAGCCGTTTCTTTGGTGAGTTGTTAGCGCTCCTTGTGTCATGACTTTTCCTGCCCGTGCAATTAGGATCACGAGACCAAGGTTTGTTATTTATTTTCAGAATTTTGCTCCATGACGGTCTTCAACTTGTTCCCGGACAAAAAATTCAGGAATCCAGCACTGACTAAGAAGTCGATGTAAGTATCTCTTTCGTGCAGGTGATCATGGCATCTTATTGAATGAAATAATAATAATTGTTGTCGATGTACCCAGGAGGAAATCATCGTGGATAAGCAGCATGTTTATGAAGCGTGCTCTTTTTCTTTGGTATATGAGAATATGGAGAATTCCCGAAATCCCGAATCGAATGAAGATGGTGGAGTTTCCAATGTAGATTCCGGCATTGCCGAGTCTTCAAATGATTTAGAGACTTCTCCAGTAAGTACATCTCCTGTAATTTCTTCATAGAAGTATAAAATCGTTGATTTGTGAAGGAATGAATGAGACTCCATGTAAATTTATTGATAACTTTGCCGAAATACGTCACCAGAAAATTTCAGACTTCAGATTTTACTAGAAACGCTATAGAATCCTCGTCTGAAGTCGGATTTTCGCGGTCTGCATATGTATCTTCAAGCCCAGGAAATTCCCAAGCTTTAGAGAAGAATATTTTTGAACTTTGATCATGTTTAGGTCCTGAAAAAGGCTAAATAGTGAACTTCCATGAGACCTTCAGAACTTTTTCAGATTGCATGTTGTCTGATGTTTTGGCTACATATCCTTGCTCGTCCATCCGATTGTTATGAAATTTTGATATGTTGTATAAAACATTCATACAAGATAATGGTATATGACTCAACCTTATATTCCTTACCAATTGCTCCCAGTTCATTGTTTCATATAGGGCGGTGCAGAATTTCTTCAGATGTGCTTGTTTGAAAACATGTTTCATGACTTCTACATTATCTGGTTATGTCTTGGATGCATAGTAGAGAACTTAGATAGTGATAGTTCACTTACATGATGGGTTTTATGATTGTGTTGGGTTTCCATGTTTAATACGCTCTAATCCCATGTAATCTTCGCATTAGGTGCCAAATGCCGAAGTTGGGAATGATAGAACCAACAATGATGAATTGAGAAATCCTGGGGCTGTTGATGATGAGACACGCATACCTGCACTTCAAGACCATGAAATGATTGTGGTTGATGCTTCAGAGGTGACTGAAACTCCAGTTATGCCCGAGATGGTGGAACCCGAGTTTAAAATGGAATAACTACTCAGACAGAAGTTGTTTCTATGGATGCTGATGCTGCTCCAGTGACGGAGAACCGCGTGATAGTGCATGAATATCTTCATGCAGTGATTGCTTTTACTCCTCCATTTAGTAAGACACCAGGGCCAGAAGTATTGTTACTCGAGATGTACTCTTTGATTGGGAGTACAACTTGAAGAATGCTGAAGAATCCGGATTTAATCTGAAGTGCCTTCGTCAAAAGGTTGATGCTATCAAGGAAGTAGTAAAAGGAAACACACCTTTCACCAGTGATGTCGTGATGAAGAAGATGGCTGAAGTTGCTGAGTTGACCAGGAAGCTGGAGTCGTAGAGAGCAACTTTGCAAGTCTTGGAGGATGCAGAAAAGCAAAGATCATATTTCGCGGACTTTCTTTAGTTTTCTTTCCATAGTCTCTCGAACTTTGAACTTCTGGGAGATGTGAGGCTTTTAGATTTCGGTTTTGGTTTTGATTTCTTGATTGGTGAGTGATTGAGGATTTTTTTTTAGGTTTTGGATCTGATAGAGAATTTTTCTTAAATAAAGAACTTTGATAAATTGCTGAATTCAAATACTGGATGCGAGTATTGCAAACGTTTTGGAGGAATCGAAAATACATGTGAAAGAAAATCCTAAAAGCAAACCAAATATTTCTGTCTCTGGTAGGGAACGTCTGAATTTCCGAATACCTCATACATCAAAATCTTTGAGCCAATTCTTATGAGTTACTGTTATGGTCCTGCCATCCATGTTGATTAGCTTGTGGTATCCTCCAATTATGGATCTTGCAACCATAAAAGATCCTTCCCAATTGGAGCTCCTTGCAGAATGGAGATCACGTTTAGCTGCCTTAAGAACTAAATCTCCTTCCTGGAATTTTTTAGGCTTGGTTGTACGTACCTTGAGTATCTATTGCTGATTTGGGATTCCCCGAGCAGTAGAATTCCATGGTTGTGGTACATGTGGAAATTCGCGCAGAGGGAAGCATCTAGGATACTGTTTATCAAAATCGACCATTATTCTGGAGATGACCGTGTTGGTGGAGTGCTGAATTTTGAGAGGTTCTGCATCTAACCACTTCGTGAAGTATTGCTGAGGCGAAACTAGCCACTCATAACGTTTGGTGATAG
This sequence comes from Papaver somniferum, assembly GCF_003573695.1. NCBI lineage: Eukaryota > Viridiplantae > Streptophyta > Magnoliopsida > Ranunculales > Papaveraceae > Papaver > Papaver somniferum. The sequence goes on from NW_020622934.1 coordinate 6,113,832, forward strand.
CTAGGTTTTGAGAGGAACTGAGTCCTCAGACTAGGGAAACATATTTCAAAGTTGGTAATACATATGCATCAGAGGGAATGAGACTTTCCTGAGTGCGAAATTTTCTGAAGGATTCGTGGGCGCTTTTCCCAGGTTTTTGTGTGAGTTACATGATAGGTGTCTAAAACACCTAATTTACTATGTAGTAGTTATGCTTTCTTTGCTATTTCTTCTTGTGAATTTTGTATTTTACGTTTTTTTTGAGTGTTTTAGGTATTTTGGAGTCATACGGAGGAAAAGAAGAAGAAATCACCCAACTTGAGCATGGAAAGGGTAAGAAGGTCATTCACAGCAAGCACTATTGGGAGCCTGGAAAGGTTAAGGGGAAACTCGACGTTAAGGGGCTACCGTGGGGTGACTATATTCCAGCAGTGGGTGCAAATAGATGTCCCGTTTTTATAACCCTAAAATCGATTTTCTCATTCATTCTTTCAGTCCCACCAGAAACTGAGAAAGAGAATTGGAGGCAGCAGCTGCTGTTAATACCAGATCGAGAAACTGATGAGAGATGATATTTTGATCGGTCTACGATTGTAAAGATCGAGAAGAAATGATGAAGGAACTGTTGTATATATCAGAGAGTGAAGAGTATTGTTGCTGTTGAACAACACAGAGAGGATGAAATTGAGGGTTCTGTGGATGAATCAAATCGAGAGTTGCTTTTAATGGGAATTAAGGAGAAGACAAGAACTGATATGGGTTAGATGGAAATGGTCGAACTGAGAGAGGAAATCGAATCGATGACATGAATTAAGAAGAATTGAAGTTGTTGAATTAGTGTTGTTCGGAAAGAAGAATGCAACAGAGATTATGATGGAGTAGCTGCTGTTGGTCGTTATGAAGAAGAAGGCAGAAATTGCAGTTGTGGGTTTTGATAATTTAGGGTTTTCCTGTGAGTTGGAGGGCTGAATTTGGTGATGGGTTAGAGACGAAGCTGTTGATGGTATCTGCCAAGAATTAAATGGGTTTTGGTTTGAATCTGAGATAGAAATTCGTGGTAGTTGTTGTTGATTTAGGCGATGCAGAAGAATAAGACGGTGGTGGTGATAAAATTGTATTGAATTTACAACCATGAATGTTGCGGTCGAGATTCAGTAGATCGAGAAGAGCAGATGGGTTTTGAATGGAGAAATTCGAAGAAGAAGAAGATGGGTTTCTGGTGGAGTTGAGATGAAATTCAGAAATGGGTTTGATTGTTCTGCTGCTGCTATAAAGATGAAGTCTGGAGTTGATCTATTACTGTAATGGGTTGTGTATGAAATTGATGAATGAGTTGCTGGAATAGATGTATGTTAGGATTCTTACCAGGAAAAGACTAAAAATAATAGGTCTGAAATCGTCCTGAGAATTTTCGTAAAAACAGAAGAAACTCTGTCATTTTTCTGCTCAGGCGAGTTAACTCAGTGCCGGCGATGACCGTTCCAGACGAGTTCGATGACCGATCCATCCATGTGACTCAGTAATTCATCCGATTAAGACCGAGTCAGAGCAGATGATTCAGTAGCTGACTATCCTACCTTGACCCAGTTGACTGACAGCTTGACCTTCTTGACCGTTTAGTTTAACAGAACGTCGACGACAACAGAACTCAGGTGGCCGACGGCGACATTTCAGGTCGGATTTCCGGTGATCTCGAGGACTTTTCAGAAAACCCAAATTTACAGATTTTTGTGTGAATTCTTCTCATGGGTGTGAATACTTAGATTTGGAAGTTGGATGGAAACTTGGAAGATTTGGAGAATTGGACTTAAAATTGGAATTAGGCTCAAATTGGGAAAGTGGTGTTATTATGGAATGAGGATTCTTTTCCTACAAGAATTGGAGAGCATTGAAGCCTATAAATAAAGGAGTTCTCTATAACCTTTTACACACCCTTTTACACACACAACGCTTCTATTTTCTTTATTCTTTGTGTGAACTTCTTAGCATGAGTAGCTAATTTTATTGATTGAGGATGAATTTCTAGTTCTTGATATGTTTTGAGTTTTGTTTTAAATCTACTTTGAAGTTTTCACATGATTATCGTTTGTTTTTACTAATAGGAATGTTTATACATTCATGGTTGATTGATAGGTCGTTTAGGATGCATACTAAATTGATTTGTTAATTGATCTAAAGCTAGTGAAAGTTAGGGGATAAGTAATCGTTTCTTGACTCTTTACATAAGTATCAAACAAGAGACCTTGCGGAGGGATTACGTTGAGCAATTGTGTGTGGAAACAACGTTAGCAAGTAGACCTTGAGCTAAGAGTCTAACTACTAATATCAACCTAATAAATTTATAAATCTTAATACGTTTAACTAAATTACATCTTGATTGAGCTACTACTAGGTGGTTTGGTGAATAGATTCCAGTAGTCGAGAACTTCCGTATCCGGTGATACTAGGGATTTAGGGGTTTAGCACTGAGCTAGCTGCTTTACCTACGGTTGGTGATAATCTGTGACTAAAAAAAAGTGGAAAAAAACATAACTTGAATCATTGTTCTGCAACGAAGAAGGATTCCTTAATCTAATCTCTTTTATTGATTTCAACTTTATCTTTTTAATTGCTTTGTTTATTCTTTTACTTTATAAAATCTAAAACCCCCCTTTTTTGTGACATTATAAGACAACTAAAACCTCTTGCTCCTCGTGGGAACGATCCTTACTATCACTATATTACTTGTTAATTAGTGAGAAAAATATTAATTAATTTGTTGTGGTTACGACACGCATCATTCCATCAAGGCTTCGACTTTTCCCAAATGCTCGAACGGTTGATCATCTTCCGAGTCAGAGCTTTCTTCAATAGAGAAATGCGCAGATGAAGATGATGATATCGCAGAAACTTTTCCATCATGAATCCATGCTCTCCCAAGGACCATGTCATATCCTGGATCCTCCTTAATTATGAAGAATTTAGTTTCTGTCCAGATTGAATCATTCCTTATATTGAGAATGATGTAACCGTAAGCATTTCTGGAGATTCCTTCATGGTCTCTGACTGAGATAGGATCATGAGTTGCTTCTTGTCGAGTGATGCCAGCGGCTCTGAGGGTTTTCAAGGGGATGATGTTAACAGCAGTGCCAACATCGACCAACGCTCGCTTGAATTCATTTCCCTTGAGGTGGATTGTAGTGAGAAGTCCCCGGTCATACATCTCTTTGTCTGTTGCTGGAGGTTCAGGGAGCGTCTCTTGAATTATTAGTCGTTTCCCTGACACAATGTGGTTTAGTGCAGTAAACATGTCATCTCTTTGAGACTTTGACAAGTACAGCAGCTCGCAGACATGCTCAATTAAGGATTGAACTGATTCCTTCACCGGTTGCTCGAAGAGTGCAAACGTTCTGATAGGGAGAGGATTTCTGTGCACTCCTTCAGTCCCCAATTCCCCTGAATCAGCCTTTTCTTTGAATATGCGCTTCAGAGTTCTGCAATCACTTGTTGGATGACTGACATATCTATGGAAGCGACAGTAGCGTGGATTTTCCACTTCTTCTATTGGCTTTCTTCTGACGGGAGGTAGTTTGATCGCACCGTCTTGAATCCAGACTTCCAATAACTCGATCACCTCTTCAATGGGAAAAGGGAAATATGACTCTTCTTGGTCGTTCTGCTGACGTTAATCCGGTGGTTGTGCATTTCTAGCCTGGTTGTCCTTCCTTGGTGCTTTTGCAAGATGGGACGCTGGAGGAGCATTCTTATGTTGTTGCGCCTTAGCTTTCCTTTTGCCTCCTTCAGCAACATGCATGGAAGGTTGAACATTGTATTGTTTACTGACTAGGCATCTGATGTTACTTCTAGTGTCTCGCGGCTCCTTGGTTTTGACAGTTTTTGTTCTTTCCAGTAAGGCTGGAGCAGTAGTTGCTGATCGCTTAGCCGCTTCATGGAGTTCTGAGAAAGTTTGGAACCGGAGATTTTCCAGCAAGGCTCTGTAGACATGGATCATCCCTTTGATACACAAGTCCACCAATTGTTGTTCAGTAACACTAGGATCACGACAATCCAAGGCTTGAATTCTGAACCTCTTAACATATTCGTTCGGATGTTCGGTGTTTTTCTGAGCCATTCTCCCTAAGTCAGAAAGATTAGTCTTCACTGAAACGAAAAAGTATTTCCTGTAGACGGCACTAACCATTTCTCCCCAATTAGCGATGCTCCTTAGTGCGATGATGTTGTACCAAGTATATGCTCGGCCGTTCAGAGACTTTGAGAACTCCTTCAGTCGGACGACATCATTGTGTTCATGTTCTCCTAATGCCTCAAGGAATCGAGAAACATGCTCTCGGGCGTTCCCCGTTCCATTGTAAAGTGTGAACGTTGGAGAAGAATAGCCCTTCGGGAAAGAAATCCTTTGTACAGCAGAGGAATAGGGAGGTTGATGACGATGGACAGATGGTGCCTTTCCCTTTCCTCGATCCTTCATGAATCGCTCTAGATCTTCACGAATGATGAAACTGGCAGACTCCTTTGTTGGTGGGTTTTCCGCAGCTTTGTGGACTTCATCATCGTCAACTGTGTGGACTGGAACAACTTCAAGATCAAATGTTTCCTCGGTTTTTCTTTTCTCCTGAATCTTCTCTGAAATCCTGTCAGCGAGATTTTTGAGATAATTGCACAACTCTTTCTGTGTTGCAGCCATGTCAGTCTGATTTTTAGCGAGAACTTCCTGAACCTTCATGAGATCGGCTATGGTAGGTGGATTTTCTCTGACCTCTTCGGGATGCCGGCCGAAGAGAGGATGATTTTTAACGTTGGTTTGAGGAGGAGTGGTACCACCATCGTTGGAAGCAGGAATGGTTTCTGGAATACCATCATTGTTATTGTTGCTAGTGCTAGCGTCGTTTGTATTTGAAACTAACCCAGACCTATGAATGTGAGATTGCAACCGAGAGATTAATCTCCCACTGTGGTCGCTAATCTGTAGATGGGGAAAATAGTTTGCTGGTTTTCTAGGAAAGTGGAGAGTCGAGCGTGTTGTCGAGACTCCTCAACTGAGCGAACTGCTGAACCTCACACAGATGCATCGCTGCAAAGGGGGTGCTTAGATTCGGGAAATCAATCTGTATGACTCCGGCCTAAACCAAGATAATGGCCATTCCAGAGTCAATTCGGTCACAAAGAGGAAGATGGGTTGATCTGTAGGAGGAAAGCTGAGAGTTGTGTGGGATCAATGATGATCAAGGATTGTGAGTGTGTTGAAGGTTTCTGCAATATTGTTGAACTGCTGAAGTTGAGTTCTGTGATGAAGTTTATATCGAGTTGTTGACTGATAATGATGATCATCGATGATTGATGATATTCGATCCTTATGTTGTCCTCGATTTAGACTTATTTATATTGCAAGAATGATGCACCACTGATCCTTGTAAGTGTGACGGTTTCTTGAGTAAAAGAGTGGGAAAGTGGGAGATCGTGGTAAAGTCAGTTCCACGTCGTGCGGAGACTTGACTGATCGTGTACCCACTACTTTGCTAACTCCTTCAACCGTTTACACGACTTACACACATTTCTCGTTGTGGATGAATCCATGTGCCGTAGACCGCCAGACCAAAACCCTAAGTGATATCCCCCAATTTATGACGTGATTGATATTTCACGAATCGTGGAGTCTGCAAGGCAGACGTGTATTAATTAGTCAGTTGTTGACTAATTTAGACTGTGATTCTAGTTTTGTTGAATCGAGCATAAGTGGTGAATGCTCAGCGATTCATGGATTGAACATGTAGTTCTCTGAGATGTCAATGAATTACTGACTAGAGCGACTGAGTAAGTATTGTCAACTCGACGAATTGCCGAATATTGAGGGTTTATCGAGCAACTGAGCAAGTATTGCTCAATTCGACGAATTGCTGAATATCGAGAGTTTGTCGAGCAATTGAGTAAGTATTGCTCAATTCGACGAATTCGATAATTTTGGTGTGCAACTGAGCAAGTGTTTCTCAATTCAACAAAATACTGAATATTGGTTATTTGACGTGCAATTGATCAAGTGTTGCTCAATTCGACAAACTACTGATGAATTACCGAATATTGATGGGTGGATCAATATTCGAGCAACTGAGCAAGTATTGCTCAATTCAAAGAATTATTTACTGGTGTCGTGACCCAATAAAATATTAATCAAAAATATTGGTGAATTACCGAATATTATTAATTTGGATGTTGATTGCTGAATTAACATAATTTTGTGTTTGAGCTTGCTCAGAATGGTGATTCGTGGAGCGTTTGTTCGAAACCCTAATTTTTGATCAATCCTTCAACAATTGGTGAATTGCTGAAAATTGGTCATGAGTGAAGAGGGACCGACCACATGGGACGATGAGCGTCCATGTGATGCCCAGTGCTCGAGTGAGCAGGCACCAGGGTTCTTAGTTTGAGAGTTAGTGAAAGAGCGATGATTAAATGCAGGTTTCATCATTTATTGTAATATTGTTGGATTCAGCATTAGGTGACAAAACCTAGGTATGAGAGATGAGGACCGACAAAGAGAGCATGGGACCGGCTCTTGGTGGTCACGGGACCAGTTGTTGGTTATTTGAAGGATTCTCTAGTTGGTTGGAGAGAGTTCGGGCCCATTATGAGCAATTGAGCAAATTAGGTCAAAATTATGAAAACATGTGGGACCGGCTTTGTGAAAGCCCTAGGAATGACTCTGGTCGGTCATGGAGGAATGCACGTGTTGCCGTGGTTATCGTGTTTCCATATTGAGAGTTTCAGTATTTTCTGATGCGCGTTCGAGCAACATAGTGAATTTTCAGAAGAGTTTCATCTTGACTGAGAATTCTCGATTTTTGTTGGAAATATTTTGAAAATATTAAAATAAAAGTGTTTTAATATTTAAAATTGCCGCGAGAGGCTAGCCAATCGTGTGACTATGTTGGTTTTTGGTTTTTCGTGATTTGAGCAATATTTGAGAAAATATGGAGAAATCATGAATTTTTCTCAAACCCCAAAAGTTTCATGAATTGAGGAAAATAATAATTATGCAAGATTAGGGATTGCAAGGTGTGGGACCGACCATGGCTAGGGCATGACCGGCTGGCTAGGTTGCCTGGTCCCGCATACCTTTCCCTATTTTATTATTTTTCATGAATCCTGGAAGTTATGGAGAATCCTTGAAGTTATGGAGAATCCACGAGTATTTGTTGAAACGGAGGAGTTTCGTGAGATTAAGGAATAATTATAAAAAGCTAAGGATTGTGAGGTGTGGGACCGGCCACGGCTTAGGCATGGCCAGCCGGTTAGGTTGCCCGGTCCCGCACACCTCTCCTTATTTTAAAATATTATTTCGTGAATCCACCAAGTTATGGAGAATTCACGAGTTTTGCAAAAACAAGGAAAGTTGCTAAAACCAAGGAGTTTTCATGAGTTCACGAAATAACAAAAAATAAGGAAAATAATGGGAGATGCACGGACCGACCATGGCTAGGGCACTGCCGGCCGGCCGGCTGGTGGGCCCGGCCCTGGGCGTCTCTTATTATTTTATTAATATTTATTATTTTCTCCTGTTTTTCTAAGGATTCCTCATTATTTCATATTTTTGGACACTCGTTCGTGCATCCGGGTGCTCAGTCATGCATCATTGTCGAGTACACTCGCACCATTTTTGTGGGGCTTACTCAGTGATGGTACAGATGCCCGGTTGCTGAGTATTTATTACTAATTTATGAAATTCAGTGGTGAATAATTCATGAAACTGAGTAATAAAGATTTGTAGTTTTTAATCATCAATTCATAGGATCAGCCGTGGAATCGGCCATGAATTCGGAATAATAAAATAGGTATTACCATTCCATGGGATCGTGGATTCGACCATGAAATCGGAGTAATAAAATAAGTGGTGATATTACCATTTCATGAGACCAGCCGTGGGTTCGACCATGAAATTGAAGTAATATCTATTACCAGTTCATGAGATCAGTCGTGGATTCGATCATGAAATCGGAGTAATACATTTATCTATTACCATTTCGATCATGAAATGGGAGTAATGAGATAAGATAGATTATCTTCTAGGAATTAAGTGGTGAATGTCACGGTAGAATTTAATCTCTTGCGTATAGTCAGTGAAACACCAAGTGTTGCCGAAGTTCTGAAGACTTTATTGCTCTCAATCTTGCGAAGAACCGCCTGGGTCTATACACGTCTGTCTACATAGTTGGTAGGCCCGGAGATGTGTGAAAATTAAGCGCAATAAAAACGGGCCTACAGTAATACCGCAAGTGCACGGTCGTCAGTTGTAGCTCGTGCAAGTACGGGTCGATCCACAGAGACTGGGAGTGTTTTGGAGTTTTCTAGCTATTTTGGGCTCCTAAACTGTTGTTGGTTAACTATGAAGCCTTTTGGGCTTTGGGCTTAGGGTACCTTTGGATTATAGGCTTGTTTGACAATGAAGTGAACTGAGCTTGGGCTCAGTTGGTCTTGAAGTGCACTAGGCTTGGCCTTTGAAGTGCACTGGGCTTTGAGTGTCAATGGGCTTCTAGATTAACCCAAGACTGAATGAACTGAACTGAGTTGGGCCTTAGGTTTCTAAGCAGATACAGTGGGCTTTTGTAATGACTGGACATGTAGCCCAGAATTGAACTGGACCTGGAGCAGCAGCAGTGGTGGCTTCAGCAGCAGCAGAAGCAATGCACAGCAGCAGCAACAGCAACAGCAAGTAGTAGCAGCTGGGGGAGAACTGGCAGCAAGGCCAGGGAAGGAAAAGGGCAGAAAAGCCAAAAAGACCTAGTGCAGCTGGAGCTAAACAAGGCAGCAGAGCACTAGGCCAAGGTAAAACATGGATATTTACAATGGCAAAAGCAAACAGCAAACAACAATGATGATGGTGAAGGTGACAATGGCATATACATGGAAGCAACACAGGGGAAAAGGATGCGAATTTACAATGGCATGGCAGTGATAAATCAAAGGCAATGGCCAAGGGCCAAAGGCAAAGGAAGAACAAGGCACAAAACAGTTATAAAAACAGCTATAAAAACAGTGATAAGAAGCCACAAAAACAGATAGATAACAAAGAAGAACAGGAAAGATGCTAGGCAGTGGCTGTTTTTGGTTAAATCCTTGTCCCTAATGGAGCTAGGTGGAGGTTCTAGCCTGCCTATATTCCAGGGCATACATAAATGGATGGAAGGAGAAGAAGCTTGTCCAACTGTTTTACTCCTAGCATTGACTGTCTTTTAACAGCACAATCAATCACAAGCAAACAGTGGACACTAAATTCCTCCATTTCTCAATCAGCTCAATTTACATGAATTCTAACCTAAACTTCCACCACAGTGAAAAACAAGTGATAAGAAAGGCACAAAACAGCAAATAACAATGGAGATAAACAGTGAAGCAAAGACAATAAATGACAGTGTAATAAACCAAGGCCTAAGCCAAGGGCAGTGATGTGAAGAAAACAGTGAAGTAGAAATAAGAAAACAATGAAGACAAGAGGATGATCACTAGGACGTTGAATCCACCATTAACCTAAGGGATATTCTAATCACAGCTAAATACTTACCAAAGTGCTAATTGTCTGATTAAAGCACAACTAGTCTAAGGGCTTAGCAACATGAACTGAGCTGCACATGATGAAGACTATCTCAGCTGGTTCATAACTTCATCTAATCCTAGCATTTGAGGTTCAGGACATGATAGCATGAAGAAAAACATTAACAGTTGACAGTGAAACAAACATGAATTTAAACACAATAACATACATGGGAAGCACATAACAGTGGATAAACTTAGAATGAGGAACTAAACATTAACATCACATAGTAAACATAAACACATCACAGTGAACATAAATGGAACAGCACAAAAATTGGAGAGACTGGCTAATCCAGTTCTCCCAAATCAAACCAAATGACACTGGCTATTCCAGCATATCCAAAACATTACACCTCACTTTCTATTATAATCAGAACACCCAATTAGGGTTTTTACACCAAACCCCCAAATTTAACAAAATTAGGGTTTATAGGAATTTGGGAAAAACTCACCATACCCTCTGAATTTGTTGTCCCCTCTGCAATTGAGCGCTGACCCATGCTTCAACTTGCTTCTGCTACTCGAACGCTGCTCCAATTTCCTTCTTCTCTCCACTGTGAAACCCTAGTTCCATCTCTGTCTTGGATGTAGCACCTAAGAGTGGTGGGTGCTAAGAACAAGAAGGAGAGTAACTAGGGTATGGTTGTTCTGATGATGGTCGGCTGGGGAGGTGATGGTGGCGATGGGTGAGGTGATGACTGCAACTGTCGGGGGAGGAAGAGGTTTTTGGGAGAATGGAATTTTGGGGAAGAAGAAGGTGGGTGTTTGTTTTGGGTCGATGGGTTTGATGTTTAGGTGTTGGTCAGGTGCAGCGGAGTTTGATGAACAACGAGTGGAAGGCGTTGGATCATCAACTTCAGATTGAATCTAACGGCAAGATAGAAGAAGGCTCTGAGCGACCGTTGGATTAAGTGATACAACGAAGCTGACGGCTCCAGATGGAGTTAGGTACTATGGTGTTTGACCGGAGCTTTGGATTTTGATGCACAATGATGAGGCGACCGTTGGATGACAAGATGGATCCAATCTGACGGCTCTCATGGAAATGGGTATGGATAATGGAAATGGATTTGGGTAAGGGTTTTGGGCCTTGGGTATGCCAAGCCCATATATTCTTTAAGAACAATTCTTCCTCTTCAAGCCCACTTCTAGTTGATCCGGCTCTTGCAAACATCATTCTTCGCTTCCTCCTAGCGAGAGTCTTTGCCGTTTCTTTGCTCTTTTTGCTCCCTGAGTTAACCAGGCTTTATTTAGTACCTAAAAATGCAAAATTAATTAAGAAAAGTATTTATTCTTGAAAACAACGAAAACACAGAATATGGGATAAAATGTAGAATTAATGCACAAAAGATGAGTTAAATGCCAAGAAAAATATATAGAAATATGCACTTTTTAGCACTCATCAATAGTCAAGGAACCGTGAGTATCACCGACGTCCTGAAGGCGTTATTGCTCTCAATCTTTCGTAGAACCGCCCAATCGTTCTTCTATGTAGAGGCAGGTACCTCTATGTAGTCAGGGAACATCGAGTGTCACCTACGTCTTGAAGGTGTTTTGTCCTCTCAACAAACAATTATGTATGGAGGACCGCCCAATCTTTCTTATACATAGAGGGACGCGATGAAATGCATAACATCGAACGCTCAGCAAGTGGGAGGCCTTTCGAGCATCATATTCATCGTGGCTCTGAGAGGTACTCGATCAGAGATCGTGAAAACGGCTCACTGATCGTAAAATATGGATCGTCACATGTGTTCCTGAAGCCGGGTCAAAAACATGAAGTATCATGATTTTACGATTTTTTCCCTTGTCGAAAATCCACTATCAACACCCATCAAATGGCTTGAAGAATTGTTGGACTCATCAAAGGCTAGTCATAGTGCGCGGATCACCCTACCTCGTGAAATTGAAGAGTTGGAACGGGAGTACCAACATCTGCTCGACGTCGCAAACGCGAAGAAGGAAACTTATGATCAGCTTATGGCGGATGTGGGTCGTACTACCCAGGAGTTGAAAGCCGCTCGTGATGCTGCTAAGGAAGTCAATGGGCGTTTGACCAGGAAGAAGGCCGAATTGGTGGCTTAGATATTTTTTAATGATGACTTTTGAAACCCTTTTATTTTTATTGGTGAGGTTGAGGATTCTATGGTTTGCTTTTCTTTCATGGGACATGTGTTATTGTTTGTTTGGTTTAATTACATTTATTATTATGGTTGGATAGTATTAAATATGGTATCCCTTATGTTTTCTTATAAGTAAGGGTGAATACGTCTGATGTCCTTCATATTTCTTTTTATAGTTTGTTCCTTCTTTGGTTGCTAGCTATATTTCTGCAGCTGATGGATCGTCGTCTTCTTGGGTATACCTTGGCTTTAGCTCCGGTACCATCACTAGTTGTTCCTTATGAAAAGGATCATGAGCTAACTCGTTTGCTATTGGTAAAAGCTGAAGTAGAGATACTTAGGGAAGTTAGGATGGTAAGCAGAACGTCTACGCGTGCGCGCTTTGACGAGCAGCATGAGACTTATTCAATGGCTCGAGGTGCACAAATGTCCGGGCTCGTCACTATATCCATTCAGCGTGCCTTGAATAATGCCATAGCCGCTCGAAATAAAGCTGAGCGTTTATACCAGGAAGCGCTAATCATGACGACGGATATTGAGCAGGCAATAGCCGACTGTCATGCTTTTGTTTCTCAGCAGGTGGGCCCGAGCCTTCACGAATGTACTTTAACTTTTTGTGTTGTATCTGCTCTTATCCATCCTACTGATATGAGGGCGGAATTAGCTCGTTTACTCATTTTGAAAGATGAAGTTGGTATGTTGCGTACCAATCGCCTGATGGTTTTGGATAAAGCCCGGAAGGCTTATGATGAGCATACGGAAACATTAGGCATAGCTCGACAAGCTTGTGCTTCTGGTGAAGTCATGCGTGAAGTTCATCAAGTGTTGGAGGAAATGCGTAGCGCTTTTACTGACTCTACTATTCAGTATGGGGAAGCTCAGTTGATGATGCAAGACTTAGACGAGGACATTTCCTACTGTTGTTCTCTTATAGCCGGCTCTTCTTCGTTATTTTAAGGAGTCTTTATGTTCATCATATTTTTTTTTGTAATAAATATTATCTTGATTATCGTGTTATTTGGATTATATATATATGATAGGTTGCTTTAGTTAATCACTGAAATATTGTTAAAGTTTTCTTCTCTTTTCCATTTACCTAAGTTATGGTTGGTCGCATTAGATTGGTTCTTGAGATGAAGTATCTAAGTCATCTTCTCCATGTGATGTGCCTTGCTCGAGATAATTTTGAAGTTGACAATGCAAATTGGCATGAGCAACTATCTGCTGCGGATCATCTTGTGAAGAAGATTCATGGTGAGGGCGGTCTTCCTGACTTATCGCTTCTCGAGCATCGTGGTTATTCCCATGAGAAATGCATGCTTACCCGTTTTCATTGTGTTGAGGAGGATCGTAGCGTGAGGTCTATTGAGGCCGCTTTATCTGAAGTTCGATCAGTATTACATGTATTACCATGATTTTTTTAAGGGGTAGTTATGACGGTAGTTATGAAGTAATAATAAATGTATCATTGTAATAATTTTTTTTTAGGGGTAGTTATAACGGTAGTTATGAAGTAGTAATAAATGCATCGTTGTACAAATTTCTATAAATAGGCTCTTATTGTTGATATGATGTTTTATTCTCTAATTCTGCTTATTGTATTTTTACTAAGTTCCTCATGGATGAGTGTTTACATGGTTATGTGTTGGTTCTAGTTTCTGTGTCGGTGTTGATATTCCTTTTTAAGAGAGGTTCTGAACTAGACCGCGTATGGCTTGTGAGAGCTGAGATAGCACTAATCAGAGAGAATAGGCTGGCGGGTCGTGCGGAGGCACGCGCTCAGTTTAACAAGCGGTATGAGGCATTTCTAAAAGCTCGGGAAATTCAGTCGTACGGACCAATCTCTTTCGAAATTCAGAGTACTTTGGATGATGCTGCTTCCACCCGGCATGGAGCTGATCAATTAGTACGAGAGATAAATCTTACCCTGTTAGACATTGAGCAAGTTATTGCGGATTATAACACTTCTGCTGCTCATTTTCCCAGTCGTCGGATGCATGGTTATGCTTTGTCTTTATGTATGATACGTGCCTTGATGCATCCTGCGATTAAGCCAGTTGAACTGGCACAATTGTTGGTGTTAAAGAGTGAATTGAGAGCTTTACGGACTCATAGGTTAGTTGTACAAGGGCATGCTCGCAAAGCAAAGGAGGAGTAAGAGGAGACTTCCAAAATAGCTCGTCAAGGTAACGCATCTGAGCGGATTTTGTTCGAGTTAGATCAACTGCTTGGAGATCTACGAGTAGCTTTAGTTGTAGCTACCACTCAGAGTGATGAAGCGCTTCTGATGATGCAAGATGTGGACCAAGAGATTGCTCACTGTCGTATGCTAATTGCTGCTGAGTCAACTTGAAATTTATCCCTTTTTTTTGGCTATATAACTTAGTTTTGTAAACAAAAGTTTATGGTCTTGTTCTTGTTCAAGTTCTAATGGAAGAGTCAGTTAATGAATTACGTTTGTCTCTTAGGCAACGAAAAGTGAAACTATTACAGGCTATTGTCACTGGTAATACTCGACTTGTTTAAGAGTGTGAGGGGATGTTTGGGATCAGTCATAATATTTTCAAGTTATGGATCTTTATGCTGGCCGACTGAATACCAGCCGGGTGGACCCCTCGATAGAAAATGTGATGGCTTCCAATGAGGCTTTCGAGGCATTTGTGGATGCTCGTGATCGGATGGAACGTATGGAAGACAGCCTGGCTATTGCTCGTATCCGGCTGAGGAGCGCGAACTCAGTTCTTTTGTCGTTCCTTTAACCTATGTTACTGCGTTATTCTTCTTTTACGCTTTTCTTGTCTTGGGCGTGTAGAAGTTCTTTTAAGAATGCCGCTATTATAGAGTTTCATGTTGTTTTGTCACCTTAATCAATGAATTCGGTTTGATTGGCCTGTCTATTTTATCATGTCCTTTTTAATTCGTTTGTCCGCGCATCTCATCAAAGTATATGCGGGCTTTTGATCCTTTCTTGGACTATTAGTGCACTTCATCTAAAATCCATGCACGGAGCCTATCCCTTTCTTGGACTATTGGTGCACTTCATCTAAAGCCATGCACGAAGCCTAGTCCTTTCTTAGACTATTGGTGCACTTCATCTAAAGCCATGCACGGAGCCTAGACCTTTCTTGGAATATTGGTGCACTTCATCTAAAGCCATGCATGGAGCCTAACCCTTTCTTGGACTATTGGTGCACTTCATCTAAAGCCATGCACGGAGCCTATCCCTTTCTTGGACTATTGGTGCACTTCATATAAATCCATGCACGAAGCCTAGCTATTTCTTGGACTATTAGTGCACTTCATCTAAAGCCATGCACAGAGCCTACCCTTTCTTGGACTATTAGTGCACTTCGTCTAAAGCCATGCACGGAGCCTAGCCCTTTCTTGGACTATTAGTGCACTTTATTTAAATCCATGCACGGAGCCTAGCCCTTTCTTAGACTATTGATGTATTTAGATGTATTTAATCACGGTATATGCTAGAATTCATCATGACTCAGTTCGAATATAAAATAGATAATTTATTATTTTCAGCCATCCGGCGTACATTAAGTTATTCAAGCGTAGTAAGTTTTGAGCCATTTACCATTGATAGGAGTATTAATGCGGGAGCCGTTCATCCGCTTTAGGTAATAATATCCACTTTATGCTGCCTCACTTATCATGTAAGGACATTGCCAGTTAGTGGCAAACTTACCTGCTTTCTCATTACGCTGGACGTGCGGTGCGATTTTCATCACTACATCATTCACGCTGAAGACTCGTTCTTTCACCTTTTGGTTATAGTACCTTGTTGTCCGCTGTCTATACTTATCCGCGAATCGCTCAGCCTTGGCTCGTCGCTCTTCTAAGGTATCCAGGTGTGTAAATCGACTGACATCATCCGGAGTAGTGAGACTATCCATGGCCACACGGGCGGATGGTATGGCAATTTCCGCTGGTAGTATCGCATCTTCTCCATACACCAGGGAATAAGGGGACGCGTCTGTGGAACTTCTTCTGGAGATACGATACGCCCAGAGTGCAAGCGGTAGCTATTCGTTCCAGCTCCTATGATGATCATATACCATTCGGCTTAATATTCTTAACAGTGTTTTGTTGGTAGCTTCTGCCTGTCCATTCCCCTGTGGGTAGTAGACAGTCGAGGTGTGGAACTTGATCCCGTATTGATCCAACAGATTTATGACAGTTTGATTAACGAAAGAGGTACCATTATCTGAGCGTATGATCATAGGTGCCCCGAATCGACAGATGATGTGCTCTTTGATGAACACGGAAATTGTTGCGCCTGAGTAGTCTCGGAGTGGTATAGCTTCAACCCATTTGGTAGAATACTTGGTTGTGGTGATGATATACTTGTGACGCAGGGACGAGGTTGAGTTTATCGGCCCAATGATATCAAGTCCCTAGCTGTGAAAATGCCATGGGGTGACGAATCTATGCATCCAGGTATGTGGGGCATGGATTAGCGATCCGTGACTTTGACATTGCTGACATCTCTTTATGTGTTCCGCGGTATCGAGTTCCATTGTGGGCCAGTAATACCCTGCTTCGTGTAGCTGTAGGAAGAGCTTCCGCATACCTTGGTGCTCGCCATTATGGGTTGTAGCCATGACTATTTCCGCCTCTTCCTGTGATAGACAACGTAATACCTTGCCTCCGAAACTCTTCCTATAAAGGACGCCTTCATTTAAGAAGAATCGGCCATACTTCCTTTGAATTTTTAATGCCTCCAGTCTGTTTGACTGCGGGCGCTCATGATGGATGAAATCTATGTAGGGTTTTCTCCAGTCTACTATCTCTGCGCTGCATATTTCTGTTTGTTGCGGGGGTGCTTGGAAATCATCGCATTTTTCTTGGACCACAGCTGCTTGAACTGCCATGTTTGGCCAGTATACGCCAATCCCTTGTAACCGTCGATATAACGGGATTCCCCCTGTCTGTCCGCATGACTCCTCATGGACGCGATTCAGTATTTCTTGTGCCTATGACTTTCCTACGCACCGTGACAGAGCGCCTCCAGATGTTCGAAAGTACAATGCTCCTCGTATTAAAAAAAATTACTTTAGTACTTTGACGGGCAACACTTGATCGTCCGCCCCTCTAGTCAAATCTTCGATATACGCTGTTCTCCAATCATCCTTTAGCTCGAATGTGGCGTCCTCTTTCCATGTGCTAGGAAGTGCTCTTCTTTTTACTACTATAGTGCCTTCATCAGATTCGTTTAATTGTATCTTAGCCGCCAGCGTAGCCATAGGGTCCGCGTGTTTGTTAGTGGACCTTTCTGTATGCTCCACGACGGTGCTTCCCCTTCTTGCAATCAACTCTTGGGCTTCCGCTCGATATGGCGCCAGATGTGCTTCTTTTACCTGAAAGTCGCCCGATATTTGGTTTGTGACTAGATTTGAGTCTCCTTTGACATCAATGGCTCCCAGGTTGAGCTCCTCCGCCAATCTTAATCCAAGGATTAGTGCTTCATATTCCGCCACATTGTTTCTACATTCAAAGTCTAGCTTGAAAGCGAATGATAACAATTCTTTCTTAGGTGTTTCGAAGACTATTCCTACTCCTCCGTAAGAGCCGTATGAATACCCATCAAAGAACATTGTCCATCGCTCCTCTTCTTCGAGTTCCGCTACCTCACCAGGTATTTCCTCACTTATCTCTGTCATGTCCATTCCTGGGAACGCTGCTTACAAGTCTGTGAATGCTTGCCCTCGTACTCCTTTCGACCACTGATATTTTAGTTCAAACTCGGATAATTGTAGCATCCAGCGAGCTGTCCTGCCGGATAATACGGGTTTTGTTGCTAATCAGGCAATTGGATTAGCCGTGGCCACCATTATGGTTTCATGCGCGAGCAGGTACGATCGTAACTTTTGTGTGGCATAGATGAGTGCTAAGTATGCTTGCTCTGCCCTTGAGTATCTGAATTCCGCGTCTCTGAACCCTCTGCTGATATAATGGATTGGGCGTAATTGGTCGTTGCCAAGGTCTTGAGCTAATAACGCTCTAATCGCCACGTTGGTAAACGCTGTATACAAATAGAGAGGCTCGCCTTTGACAGGGGGTCATAGGACTCTTGCGCTGATCAGGCATTCCTTGAGCTTCTGGAAGGCTTGCTCTTGCTCCTCACTCCACTCGAACGGTTTGTTTTTCTTCAGTAATGGTGTAAACGCGCACAACAGTTGCGTCAGGCTCGGAATGAACCTCCAAACGTAAGACACCCTACCAATAAAAGTTTGCAGCTCTTTTGCATTTGCCGGCGATATCATAGTGGTTATTGCTTCGACTTTGTCCGGGTCGATTTGTATTCCTTTTTCAGTGACAACAAACCCTACAAATTTTCCGGAGGTGATACCAAATGCGCATTTGAGAGGATTCATTTTCAAGTGGTATTTTCTACATCTGTTGAAAACGTGCCTCAGATGGTTAAGATGATCCACTCGTGATCGAGATTTTACCACCACATCATCAATGTATACTTCCATGATTTGATGCATCATGTCGTGGAAGATCGCTACCATGGCTCGTTGGTAAGTGGCGCCCGTGTTCTTCAATCCAAAGGGCATGACTGTGTAAAAGAAATTTCTGTATGGAGTCTGGAAATCCGTCTTGTGCGCGTCCTCTACCGATATCTTGATTTGGTTGTATCCGCTAAATCCATCCATGAAAGAAAACATACCATATCCGCTCGTATTATTTACCATTATGTCAATGTTTGGTACTGGAAAATCATCCTTAGGACACGCTCAGTTTAGGTCTCGATAGTCGACACATCATAGGATTTTGCCATTATTTTTCTCTATTGGGATGATGTTAGCTAACCATGTGGGGTGTTGGATTGGTCTAATGAATTTAGCCTTCAACAGCTTCTCCACTTCTTCCTTGATAGCCAAATCTACCCCTTCAGAAAAGTTACGCCTCTGCTGTTTGACGGGTTGATACTCGGGTGAGACATTGAGGTTGTGTGCGATCAGGTTGCTGTCGAGGCCCGGCATCTCGTCATGCATAAATGCGAACACATCTATGTACTCGCGGAGCAGTTTAATCAATCGTGATTTTTCTTCTTCTTCTAGATGCTTGCTGATATGCACGCATCGTGGTTCTCCTTCTGAGCCGAGGTTCACTTTTTTTAGTCCGTCCATAGTTGGATCAGGTTTCGTCTTTTCCTTAGGTAAATCTTTTATCATTTTCTCTACCAAAATCAAGGGTTCTACTTCTTCTCACCAATCTTCACCAAGTGGGGTCGCTTCCATCATGTTTTCTTCGTCCGCCGATGACATGGCGCAGTCGTGTTATTGACTGGAAGCTTCCCCGGCTAATTTCTATAAGGGGTAAACGTGTCCACCCTCTGTTCGTGAGAAACATTTGAATTGAGTGTTCTTTTTTTCGACTATAGCTCGTTTATTTCCCGTTGCGGGCTCCATCCTTGACGGACTGAAAACGGATTTGGCCTTTCCTTTTACTTCTGCCTCCGGTTGGAATTCTTCCCACTTAGGGAGGGTGATAAAACACTATGTTTGTGAGCCTTGGTCTACATATGGATGTGTGTAGAAAACCGCATCTGCCATGTAAGCCTCTTCTGGACCAAACGAATTGTTCGTAGCTGGGATTCAGAATTGTCTTCCTCCGATATTGGTCTTAACACATTGATGATACGTATATGCCACCACCTTGTGGTTAAGAAGCCATCCTCTCCCTAGTAAGACATGAAACGTGGTATCATCCTCGAGTACGTAGAAAGGCGTGAGCGCTCTGATGGGTCCAATCTTCATCATCAGATGTACTGTTCCCATTGCCGTCTGGATTTGTCCGCCAAACCCCCTTACAGTCGTTGTGCACGTTTTGATTGACGCTCTTGGTACTCCTTGCAGCTCTGTTGTTACTGCACTGCTGTGCATTTTCTGTGCTGCTGCCACTTCTTCTGGTGTGCTGCTGCTGGTGCCTGTTACTCTACCAGGTTGCTGCTGCTGGTGCCTGCTGCACTGCTTCTTGCCTCTCTGCAGCTGCTGCTGCCAATCCACTTCTCTGGGCTGTTGCATTGCTGCTGATTGCTTTGCTCTCCACAGCTCACTTCCAAAAGCCCAGAGCACAATCTGAGCCCAACTGTAAGACCAAAATCAAAGCCCAGTTCAGTAAGGCCCCAAGTCAAATTCATAGTCAAGGCCAAAGCCTAGTTCTCTACTAAGCCCAACTCCTAGTTGAACTGTTGAGCCCAAGCTCAGTTCATTTTATGTTTACAAACCCACTAAGCCCAATCCATTCAAAGGGCATTCAAACCCAATAGTACATTAAGCCCAACACTTCCAAAGGGCTTCTAAGCCCAAAGCAAATCTAGGAACCCAATTAGCTAAAACACTTCCGAAACACACCCAATCTCTGTGGATCGACCCGTACTTGCACGAGCTACAACTGACGACCGTGCACTTGCGGTATTACTGTAGGCCCGTTTTCATTGCATCATTTCTACACACCTTTCCGGACCTGCCAAGTTTTTGAAACTTGGCAGGCTTCTAAAAGGTCCTAAAAATTATCCCCGGCAACGGCGCCAAAAACTTGGCAGGCCTTGAAATGATGCGATGGAAACGGGCCTACAGTAATACCGCAAGTGCACGGTCGTCAGTTGTAGCTCGTGCAAGTACGGGTCGATCCACAGAGATTGGGTGTGTTTCGGAAGTGTTTTAGCTAATTGGTTCCTAGATTTGCTTTGGGCTTAGAAGCCTTTTGGCTTAGATTGGGCTTTGAGTACTAATGGGTTTGAATGCCCTTTGAATGAATTGGGCTTAGTGGGTTTGTTAAAAATGAAATGAATTGAGCTTGGGCTCAGTTATCTTTGAAGTGCAAATGGGCTTTGGTTCTAGAAACTGGATTGAGCTTTGGGCTCAACAGTTCAACTATGACTTGGGCTTAACAGTTCACTTGTGAGTTGGGCTTAACAGTCCACTTGTGAGTTGGGCTTAAGACCTTGGACTCAGTTGGCCTTGGAAGGCAGCAGCAGCTGCAGAAAGGCAGCAGCAGCAGAAATGGATTGGCAGAAAAAGAACTGCACAGCAGCACAAGAGCTGCAGCAGCAATTGTAGCAAATAGAAGAAATGCAGCAGGAGCAAAAGTAAGCAGTGAAAATGCAAAACAGAAATGCAACAGAGTTGCAGGGCAGGAGGGGAAGCAAGTAGAAAAGAAAATGCAAAACAGAAAATGCAGGTAAAACAAACAAGTGAAAGAAAACAAGACTAACAGTTGAACAGTAGAAGATGGAATTGTGGATGAGAATGAAGGTTGATGGCAAACTAGGGCATTGATTCCACCTCTTAACCTAGACTAAGTCGGATATTCCAATTGCAACCAAATTATCCTCCCAAGGTACTAGCTATCTGATTAGAGCATAACTAGTCTGAGGTTTGGACCATAATCAATTAACATGGGCTGCTGCACTTTCAATCACAGGGGTATCCTAACTACAATGTATGCCTGACATACAATGTGAGAGCAAAGTGATGAGAGGCCGAAATTGTAGTCTCCTACACAGTGGCATTAAGGTTTCATCTTCACCCTAGTGGTGAATTAGAACATGCTAACACCTAGAACTAAACAGGAACAATTACAAATGAACAGGAGCATTAAACTAACAACACATCAACAATTACACAACATCAAACACAACACAGTGAACAAGAAGAAAAATATGCAAATGATGAAAATTGACAATGAAATTAAAATCAAACCTAACCCAATTAGGGGGAAACTTGGCTAGTCCAAGAACAGTTTTTACATCTCATACACATCCCCTTTTATACCCAAATTATCAAATTAGGGTTTACACCCATTTTCCCCCAAATCAGAAAATTAGGGCAATTTTAAATTACATAAAATTTACCTACAAACTCCCAAAATTTGCTCGACCCATGCTTCTTGATGTCCCTCTGATGCTCTTCCTGCTCCTATTGTCCCCTAATTTCTAGCTATTTTACTCACCCCAAAACCTAGGGTTTCAGAGGTTGTGAGATGAAGAAAATAGCTAGGCTAGGGTGTTGTCGGGTCGATGGGTTTGATGCTTAGGGTGTTGAGCGGGTTCATCAAACTTTGATGTTTGGCGATCTGAGATGTTGGATCATTGGATCTGAGTGGAATCGAACGGATAGATGGAAGGATGTGTGAAGCGACCGTCGGATTCTGAGGTGCAACGAAGTTAACGGCACCAGATGGAGTTAGGTACTGTAGTGTAAGGCGGAATCATCGGGATTTGATGCACAGGCATAGGAACGACCGTTGGATTCAACTACCATCTAATCTGAAGGCTTGGAATTTCAGCGTTGTGGTGCTTGGCAGAGACTTCCGATTTTGATGATCTATGAAGGAGCGACCGTCGGATGCTCCCGAGAACTGATCTGATGGCTGAGAACGGAGGCGCTTTTGTGTGTAGAAAATGAGGTTGTGCGCACCACTCTTCGCGGTTTCCTTGCGTAATTTCTCCCGGCTTTTCACTACTTTTCTGCTCTTTTCGCTCCATGACTCATCCGAACTTTATTTATTACCTAAAAATGCAAAATTAATTAATAAAAATATTTATTCTTGAAAACAATGAAAATACAGAATATGGGATAAAATGTAGAATTAATGCACAAAAGATGAGTTAAAATGCCAACAAAAAGGGATAAATATATACAATATTTGGCACTCATCAAATACCCCCAAACCTGAATTTTACTTGTCCTCAAGTAAAAACAAACTAAGGAAATCCTAACTATACCACTGTCGCTGGTCTCTCGAATGCATTTAGCGTATGCACTAAGCCTTTTAAACCACTAAGTGTCCCTAGTGGACGAGTTGAAGTCTCGTGAAGGTTTACCAGAGGTGTGCCTACAAAACCTAAGGACAAAATATAAGCTCAGATTCCATCAAACGTGACATGTGCAAAACAGTTAAGCTCACAGCAAAATGGAGATGTCAATCTAACTATCGAAGGCACAATCCTAGCACTGATAACAAAAAAGGACATGTGATAAGAGTGTAAAGTGTATCTACACATGTGTAAAGAAAGATCTGAAGTCATGACTACTAATCACCAAGAGATAGTTTCTCAGGCTAAGAACTGAGGTCGAAATCTAGCTAGCTGTCCGGACTTTACGAGAATTGTGAATGAGTTGGAGGTATTTCACAATTTCTCGCGTTGTACATCAATGGCATACACCCTCCTTGCTTATTACAATGAAACAACAAAAGATGACTATTTACATGACTCTTATTTACATTGACTATTCTCTTTTTATTTTTGGAACAAGAGATGATGGAATTGAAAACTTATTTTTTTTGGTATTTTCTGATTTTTTTTTTTTTTTTTTTTTTTTTTTTGAACAAGGAAACACTTTTGATACATAACAAGAAGAAACAAAAAATTACATGACACTTTGCAAGAGGTAGCCCTTTTTGATGCACCCAGTTAAATTCGATGGTTGTCTTTCTTAATGTAACCTCCACCTTCTATCCCAACCAACCAAAGAACAAGCTAGTCCAGTTTCGTTCAGTATTCTAAAGTGATTGGCAATCGTAACTTCCTATCCAACACCTTGAAGATCGAGGCCATACATGTATTGGTAGATCGTGCGCGTGCAAATTTCTTATCACTATGTGAATTGTGCTAGAATCAGGATGCCTAAATATCTAGACTAAGACTCCTAATAAAAATACATATTTGCACAAGAGTCAACATTTCAAGGTAGATGAGCTCCATTTTTTATGATTTTTTCATTTTTTAATTTTTTTGAATTTTGAGTTTTTTAATTTTTTTGGAATTTTTCACTTTTTCAAAAAGAAGAAGGAGTTCGTTTTTAATTATAGCATATTATCGTGGTATCTACTCTATACCCCCAAACCTAAACTAAACATTGTCCTCAATG
This sequence comes from Papaver somniferum, assembly GCF_003573695.1. NCBI lineage: Eukaryota > Viridiplantae > Streptophyta > Magnoliopsida > Ranunculales > Papaveraceae > Papaver > Papaver somniferum. The sequence continues at coordinate 6,137,416 of NW_020622934.1, forward strand.
TTTCAAAATATGGAAAGAATTAAAATGCAACATATGGAAAGGGACATGCTGAGTAGAGTAAAAGGAGAGAGAATACCCGATTCGTCGAAAACACGAACCGAACTCCATTATTCAAGGCAAAAATCCAACATATTTCAACCGAGATCATATTGGATTAGCAAAATATATACAAAAGGAACAAAAGGGTTTTTTAAGAAATTTTAAGAAATTTTAACTACTGGATTTTATACAAAAAAATTCACCATACACTAACAATCTAAAGAGTTGAGGATCAACCCAAAAGACGAAGTGTAGACATTTCAACAGCTTCACATAATAATAACAGGAAAGAAACGCAAGTGAAACTGTGAAACAAAATGAGCTACCCCCAAACCTGGATTTTACAGAAGATATAATTTTTAAAACAAAATCGCGCAGTTTCGGGGGTTCATCATGCAAAAGGTCTAGCTCGAAATGAACTGTGCTAGGGACGGGCAAACATGCTAATTCCAACTGTGGTTCCTCAATTGTATTATATTTGGAAGCAAAATAGTCCAAGAGGACTTGGGAAGCACACAGTTCCAAACCTAGGTTAGGAATTTTCAGAAAAATTGGTTTTACAATATTGGCACAAACCAAATCTAGGTAGGGTGGAAGGCCAACAGATTGTGACTTAGGTAGAAGAATAGGCATATCATTATCAATCAAATCAAAATCTTCTAAATCATCTACACATGTCACATCATGCTCACAATCATCAACACATTGGCAAGACACTCAGAATCATCAACATCATCAACAAATTTATTCTCATGCATCGGCAAATCAGGAGAAATATCACAATGTGACCTAGGTAGAGAATCAGACACATCAAATATATTTTCATGCATATTAGTGTCTACAGAAGATTCAACTATTCCTATGTCATGCTCATCTTCACAGAATAATTGTACGAATCCCATGTCAATATCAAAATCATATGAATTACAATGAGTATTAGAAAAAACAACATTCATGAAGGTCGAGGGCGAGAAGCCATATGTTATTGAACCAACAGGTTCCACAATATTTTCATGTTCTTCTAACACATCATCATAATCATCATCATGGTAGCATGCATATTGGTCCTCATTAAAAGTGGTGGTGTCATTAGTCGATTCATGTTCCTCTAAATTAGGTTCATATTCAACATCATTTACATGAATGGGACTAGACACTTCATTAGGGACAACATACATTTCCTCATGAATTTCCTCCTTTTGTAGGTGAAGCAAAATCTGATCTAAATATGCCTGAATTCGTGATGTAGATCTATCGAAGTTTTGCTCACTGAGTCTGAAAGCTTCTGTGGTGGAGTCTAAATTCATGGGAGTACAAAATTCTTCATGTTCAAATTGTGGTGATTGGTACATGTGTGCATGGTCATTAGGGTTTATAAAAGATTGATCGCAACCCTCAAAGGATTGATTATGGTCCCAATGACTACCATTCTCACAATTTATGGGCATTTCATACATTGGATTTTCTCTAGATTGCCTAAAATTATGCAAAATATGACAATGCTCAACAGGGTGGTCTAAACTACCACATGCGGGACATGCATAGATTTCAGGTTGCCTAAGAAAATTAGATGTGACAGATTCCTCATGTGATTGCATTTCTAAAGCTGTGATTCGAGCTTCTATTTGATCCATAAGTGATGATTGTGAGTGAGGCACTAGCAAAATGTTCATTTTCACGTTGTGGCGAATGATGCATGTATGAATAGTCATTAGGGTTCATGTATTGCGGCTCGGGACTTTGAAAATGTCCATAATAATTCCTATGACTATTGACATCATGGTCCGTGGAAGGTTCATAACGTGGCATATGCCCATAAGCAAGTTCTCTAAGAGTTTTATTTCCATCCCCAGGAGCAGACCAATATCCAGACATGATTGGCTCAAAAGCTAAGTAACTATGTTACAAAGCTCAGAATTTGGTTTTTAAAGGGTTTGGATTTTTGGGAAAAATTTGGTTTTGGTGGGAGACATTTGAAAATTTGGTTTAAAATGGGAGTAAAAATAAAAATTTGGTTTAAGATGGGAGCAAGTAAAAATTTGGTTTTAAAATTGGGAGCAAAGTAGAAATTTTTTTTTTTTTTTTTTTTTTTTTAAAGAAAAATAAAATTAAAAAAATAAAATTTGGTTTTTGAATGGGAGCAAGCCCACTGTGCAAGCCTCTAATGAAATGGAAGGAAGGCTGCGGCCCACAATCGGTTATCAGCTGGGTTTAAACCCAGAGTCCAAAATACAAGTCCAATGGAAAAATTTAAACAAGCCCACACAAAATAAATACAAGCCCACAAATTAAACAACAAGCCCAAAAATAAATTATTACAAACCCAAAATAGAAAAATAAAAAGCCCAAAAAATTGGGTTAATTATTACAAGCCCACAATAAAAAATTGGAAGCCCACAGGTTGGGTTCTCTCAATTGAATGGGTTTAGGCTTACCTTTTTAGCACAGCCCAGCTGCTCTGATATTGTTGCAAAAACCCAGTTGGGTTTTGGTTCTTTTCCTTAGTGGCGTCCCAGCAGAGGAAAAACAGGTTCAGAATCAGCAGGTCCAATAGCAAATGAAATGAAGCAGATGCAGATGCAAATGCTATGAAATGAAATGCAAAATAGCTAAGAAAAACACAGATAAAACACAGCACCAATCCCCGGCAGCGGCGCCAAAAACTTGGCAGGCTTCTAAAAGGTCCTAAAAATTATCCCCGGCAACGGCGCCAAAAACTTGGCAGGCCTTGAAATGATGCGATGGAAACGGGCCTACAGTAATACCGCAAGTGCACGGTCGTCAGTTGTAGCTCGTGCAAGTACGGGTCGATCCACAGAGATTGGGTGTGTTTCGGAAGTGTTTTAGCTAATTGGTTCCTAGATTTGCTTTGGGCTTAGAAGCCTTTTGGCTTAGATTGGGCTTTGAGTACTAATGGGTTTGAATGCCCTTTGAATGAATTGGGCTTAGTGGGTTTGTTAAAAATGAAATGAATTGAGCTTGGGCTCAGTTATCTTTGAAGTGCAAATGGGCTTTGGTTCTAGAAACTGGATTGAGCTTTGGGCTCAACAGTTCAACTATGACTTGGGCTTAACAGTTCACTTGTGAGTTGGGCTTAACAGTCCACTTGTGAGTTGGGCTTAAGACCTTGGACTCAGTTGGCCTTGGAAGGCAGCAACAGCAGAAAGGCAGCAGCAGCAGAAATGGATTGGAGAAAAGAACTGCACAGCAGCACAAGAGCTGCAGCAGCAATTGTAGCAAATAGAAGAAATGCAGCAGGAGCAAAAGTAAGCAGTGAAATGCAAAACAGAAATGCAACAGAGTTGCAGGGCAGGAGGGGAAGCAAGTAGAAAAGAAAATGCAAAACAGAAAATGCAGGTAAAACAAACAAGTGAAAGAAAACAAGACTAACAGTTGAACAGTAGAAGATGGAATTGTGGATGAGAATGAAGGTTGATGGCAAACTAGGGCATTGATTCCACCTCTTAACCTAGACTAAGTCGGATATTCCAATTGCAACCAAATTATCCTCCCAAGGTACTAGCTATCTGATTAGAGCATAACTAGTCTGAGGTTTGGACCATAATCAATTAACATGGGCTGCTGCACTTTCAATCACAGGGGTATCCTAACTACAATGTATGCCTGACATACAATGTGAGAGCAAAGTGATGAGAGGCCGAAATTGTAGTCTCCTACACAGTGGCATTAAGGTTTCATCTTCACCCTAGTGGTGAATTAGAACATGCTAACACCTAGAACTAAACAGGAACAATTACAAATGAACAGGAGCATTAAACTAACAACACATCAACAATTACACAACATCAAACACAACACAGTGAACAAGAAGAAAAATATGCAAATGATGAAAATTGACAATGAAATTAAAATCAAACCTAACCCAATTAGGGGGAAACTTGGCTAGTCCAAGAACAGTTTTTACATCTCATACACATCCCCTTTTATACCCAAATTATCAAATTAGGGTTTACACCCATTTTCCCCCAAATCAGAAAATTAGGGCAATTTTAAATTACATAAAATTTACCTACAAACTCCCAAAATTTGCTCGACCCATGCTTCTTGATGTCCCTCTGATGCTCTTCCTGCTCCTATTGTCCCCTAATTTCTAGCTATTTTACTCACCCCAAAACCTAGGGTTTCAGAGGTTGTGAGATGAAGAAAATAGCTAGGCTAGGGTGTTGTCGGGTCGATGGGTTTGATGCTTAGGGTGTTGAGCGGGTTCATCAAACTTTGATGTTTGGCGAGCTGAGATGTTGGATCATTGGATCTGAGTGGAATCGAACGATAGATGGAAGGATGTGTGAAGCGACCGTCGGATTCTGAGGTGCAACGAAGTTAACGGCACCAGATGGAGTTAGGTACTGTAGTGTAAGGCGGAATCATCGGGATTTGATGCACAGGCATAGGAACGACCGTTGGATTCAACTACCATCTAATCTGAAGGCTTGGAATTTCAGCGCTGTGGTGCTTGGCAGAGACTTCCGATTTTGATGATCTATGAAGGAGCGACCGTCGGATGCTCCCGAGAACTGATCTGATGGCTGAGAACGGAGGCGCTTTTGTGTGTAGAAAATGAGGTTGTGCGCACCACTCTTCGCGGTTTCCTTGCGTAATTTCTCCCGGCTTTTCACTACTTTTCTGCTCTTTTCGCTCCATGACTCATCCGAACTTTATTTATTACCTAAAAATGCAAAATTAATTAATAAAAATATTTATTCTTGAAAACAATGAAAATACAGAATATGGGATAAAATGTAGAATTAATGCACAAAAGATGAGTTAAAATGACAACAAAAAGGGATAAATATATACAATATTTGGCACTCATCACTCCTAAGGACTCCAATGTGTGCAACGAAATCATGTTGAGGGATGCTCCACCGTCTATAAAATCTCGCTTGAGAGGCTGCTTGTTGATATGGGCTGTGAGGTACAAGGGCCGGAGGTGCTCTCCTGGATAACATATATCTTCATCAGTAAAAGTTATAGCTTCCCGCGGCAACGGATTGTACGCCTTGCCGGATGCGATGGCTGCAATATCTTTGGTTGTTTCGCGGATTTGATCCTCGCTAAAACCAAGTGAATCAAAGAATCGCTGGGCTAAGACTGTTTGGGCGAATTCGCTAGCGACTCCGGTCGTATCTGAGAAGGTATCCATCTCAGTTTCCTCGTATGCCTTCTCTTCCTTCCCATATTCCCATGGTCTCCAGGTTTCCTCTTCTATAGGTTCATGGGAGATCATCATGATTTGGTGCTGAGGAAGAGGATCCTTCTGAATGCTTTTCTCTCCTATTTCTAGTTCGCATCTGGATCGCTTCCTTTGCACTATATAACGTAGAGAAAAATATTCCACAGTCGGATGATGGACTCTTCTGTGATAATGGCAGTACCGTTCATGCATCTTATCCGCAGCGGTTGGTTCCGTAACCACAGGTGGCAGAGTTTCTTCTTTGTTAGCTACCCATTGCTCCAGAAGTCCTACTATCTGCTCCCTGCTGCATGGTAGTGGTGGCGGATTTGGTCTCCCTCTGTCGGTTCTTCCACCTCTCCTATTTGATTTTTCTCCTCGATAAGGGCCAAAAGAAGTCGCTCCTCCTTTACCTCTATCGCCTCCTTGATCATTCGACGCCGCGTTAACAGAATGTAATTGCCAACTGTGTTCATTTGCTCCGGAGTTCATAACATTCGTGCAGTCTGATATCCGAGCTGCATCCTCCTCAACTTCGACAAAAGTTTGGAATTTGAAATTTGTCAAATTCAGTCGGAAGACCGCATCCATTCATCGAATACAAAATTCCACCAAGCGCTCTTCTGGGATTTCCTCATGGCATTCAAGTGTCAAATCCCGAAAACGGGTGATGAACTTCCCAATTTCTTCTCCAACCCGCTGGGTGCATCTTCCCAAATCTATTGTTGTGACTCTTTTTTGGGCGGAATAGAATTTTTTCAGAAAGAGTTGTATCATGGCGGGCCATGAACTGATATTTACGGGTTTCAAGTTATCATACCAAGTAAAAGCATTGTCTGTAAGTGACTTTAGAAACTCCCTCATGCAAAGGCTTTCGTCCTGAGCATATGCGTTCATTGCTGATATGAAACGACTTACATGCTCGCGTGCATTTCCCTTTCCTCCATATGTCTTGAATTTTTGTGACACGTAATCTTCAGGATATGAGTACTCGGTAACCTCGGTGGAGTATGGCGGCTCCAGTGAATCGTAGGCGTTGTGTTTCGTTACTCGATAGTTTGCCTCTAGATATTTAGTGATTGCATCTTATGTCACGCTCGGAGTTGTGTTCTTGGAAGCCTTAGTTGCCGCCGTGCCTTGTTCTCTCGCTCGCTTCAGTCGTCCGCGTAGCTCTTGCTTCTTTTTAATTGATGCGTCTAATTCCTCTTGTAACTCGGACATCTCTCGCTCGCTGATCTCTGCCGCGGCTTTCTCTTTAGGCGATTCTTCTTTCCTCTGAGATCCTCCAGCTCCTTGCATAATAGGTGTAGTGACTACCGCTCGGACATGTACCTCTTCATCACTTTCTCCTTGAATATCTTCCATAGTGACGCAGTCCGGGTTGGGAAGTGCTCCACCTGCTGGCATCTCATGGCTCGCACCTGGGAGTATCATGATGGACTAGAGGCTAAGAACCTCCCATTGTCGTCGCAATGTTAATAGGGTAAAATGTGGGAATGGGGAACTAGCCCTAATCACATAAAGTACTCCCAAGGTGTAGAGAGGCTTAGAAGAGATAATGGTGGATTAATGATGATCTTAAGAAGTGTACCTCCTTTTCCTTTTATAATGGCCCTCTTATGAATAAACACCTATAAGATTACCATATTACTAAACTGCCATTTCCCTCTTCTTAAGTTAATACCAAACCCTAAAGGGCCTTTCTCTTTAATCAAAAGCCCAACTTCCTTAGTGCGTTCTTGTGTGGACTAGAACTTCTCATCTTAATGGGTTAGGCCTAGTCCCCAAGTCCCTTTTATTCCTAGAAAGGGGGGACCTTGATAGGTTAAGGGGAGGCTATTCGTATGATTAATCATTTCCATGTATCAACAGATACAAATTCATGTTTCATGTGATTTTTTAATGTCCAAAGAAATCCTTATTTTCTTGTGAAAGTAAGGTCGTTCTTGTTGTTCTTTCGGGAATGACATTTTATGCGGGAGAGTTCTTAATTGAACTTGTGCTTAATTGCCAAATCTTTGTGGGGAGTGTGCCTGTGAAATATTGTACGGATTATCTTGTTTCTTTATAAACTCCTTGATGAATGCATTTAGTTTCGACTAGATGATGGCATCTAAACAAGTTGATATGTTATTCTGTTTTGTTCATGAAGTATCTCTATTAAAATTTCATGAGGATCCCACTAGTTTTCGTACCTTTTCCAATTTATATTGACAAAAAGGGGGAGAATTAATGTGTAGTTCACAGTACAAATACATATGGTATACGGATCATTATGTAAGGGGGAGTGGTTTTCATTGTGAGATGAAGTATTGACTAAGGGGGAGTGATACATATCACCAAAGTATTGTTGTCAAAGTTGTGATGCAATTGGACTTTGATGTTGTTTAATGATACTATGAAACTGTATAACTAACAATGATTGAGAGCAACTGTTTTCTCATTGTTATAGTTATGGATGTTCAACAACTATGATGCTGAGTTGAACACATTGGAATCATTGGAGTACTTGGAAGTCACGAATATTTCGAGTAGTGTTGAAGAACCAAGGAGATCAAGCATTTGGATGAGAAGCTACAAAATTTATTTATTTTGCAATCCATATGTATTGATAATTTTGTCACTAAAATTGATAAAGAGGGAGATTGTTAGAGCACTGCTCGGTCGAACTCGCAAGCGTTGTTATCTCAATCTTTTTTTTCAATGTTAGTGATCAAAACTATAAGTCTTGATTTCTAGTCTACTTATAGTAATGTCTCGGACTAGGATAGATTGTGTAGTTGAGCATTAGACTTCACGGCGTTCATCAATTGAAGACGAAGAACTATTAAGGAGAGCTTGTGGAACTTTATCAACAAAAGGTATGTGGAGACTAAAACTCATTTATCACTTGGAGAGTCTATTTCTACTGTATCTCCTATATTGAGACAAAAGTCGTATTACTATAGTTTTCCATTATGCACATTTGAGATATCGAGTTGAGTTTAACTCGCTTACATATTTCTCGAAATATGTGTTGGTAAGATTTCGCTTCAACCAAGTTCATCTTATATTCTTGACGAAAGTCAAAATATGATCATGTGAAAATCCACGAGTAACATCTTACATGGTTTGTGTGATACAATCATTTGGTGTAGACTTGGAATGTTTCGTTATGATTATTTCAATAACTTGAAAATTGATTTGATGCTAATAGTGTGTGAAAACGGCTACTGTCATCCTCTAAGAAAGTTCCAATGATTGAAATAGAGTTTAGAATACTTAACCAACATTGTATTATAGACATGTTATGCACTCTTGCATATATGTGATCCATGTCCAGGAACCATAGTATGCATACCCGTATGCGTATATGTTGGTTTGAGAAGTCCGGGAACCTAAGAACGCGTACCTGTACCCGCGTGAGGTTCACGTCCGGAAAATTCTGCTGCGTTTGGTGGTATGCGTACCCGTTCACATACTGGCGAAAACCAAACTTGGTGCGGCTATTCAAGTATGCGTACCCATTTACATACTTGAGTGGTTAATGTTCTAAAATCGGTTGTGACATGAACAAATACTTTTATATAATAAGGAATGCATTCTTTGCAAACAACGACTATAATGTTCATAAATTGATTCGAGTGAATCAAACCGATTTTGCTTCAATTGTGTTCTTGTATAATTCTAGGAGAATATAGCAATTGAACAACTCTTTAACTAGTTTCATTTCAGTCATTTGAACTAGTTTCATTTCAGTCATTTGAACTAGTTATGGTTAAGATGAATAAGGTTGATATGAGAGTGTTCATATAGCTAACCTCGTTTAGCTACTGTTGAGCCAACATGGTGTACGCGTTTAGGTACGGCTACATAAACATAAATGAGGGTATATTTCATTTGTGTATAACAATCTAAGTTCAATCTAACGGTTGAAAGATATTAGCTTGAATATAATCAGGTTTTCATCTAACGGTGAATACTGAATGATTTGTTACCAAGGAAACATTGATTCCAAACCCTGATTTGAAAACTATATAAAGGAGAACTCTAGCAACTGGGAAACCTAATCCCCACACCTCATGCGTGATAATAGTTGCGACTAGAGTCGATTCTCCTTTAACCTTAGGTTTTTCACGAAACCCTGTAGGTTAACGATTTGAAGACTTCATTGGGATTGTGAAACCAAACCCAACTGTTTTCTCTGTAGTTGCGTGTTCTGATCTTACTTCTACTATCGTGCTTGAGTATTATCTTTGCTAAGATTTGCTTGAGATTTATCTCCGATAGGTAAGATTAAAATTAGTCACAAACATCTTCTTTTCATCGTTTGTGATTCCACAATATCTTTTTTCGCTACCATACGATTAAGATTATTGTGAGGAGATTGATAATACTAGGATGTTCTTCTGGAATATAAGTCCGTTTTATTAATTGGTTCATGTGCACCTTGATTTATCAATAGATGGAACAAAACTTGTAGGTATTTCTGCGGGAGACAGATTTATCTATTCCAATAGACTTTTTTGTGTGAGACAGATTTGTTTATCAAGTCTTCGACTTTGGGTCGTAGAAACTCTTGGTTGTGGGTGAGATCAGCTAAGGAAATCAAGTGCGTAGAATCCTGCTGGGGTTCAGAGATGTTAGGAGCGCAAATGTACCTTGATTAGTGTGAGACAGATAAGGGCTCAACTACATTCCAGACCGAAGTTCATTGGTAGTAGGCTAGTGTCTATAACAACTTAATACAGTGTGGTGTTCAAAGCTAGACTAGGTCCCGAGTTTTTTTTGCATTTGCGGTTTTCCTCGTTAAAAAAATTATGGTGTCTCTGTTATTTCTTTTCCGTATTATATTTTGTTATATAATTGAAATATCATAGGTTGTGCATTGAATCGATCAATTGGTAAATCAAACCTTTGGTTGTTGATTGAAATTGATTGATCCTTGAACATTGTTCTTTGGTGCCGTCCAATTTATTTCTCTTATACTCAATCGGGCTCGCAAATTCCTATTTACTGATTGCGGATTGAATTAAGAAATAGAGATATAAACTCTTTGATATACTTTTTCTAGATTGAGTCTGACTGTCTAGTTGATTCTCTTAAAAGTATATTGGAGTTTGTCTATTCAGATTGCCAAACGAAATATTGGGTGTGGTTGTTGTACCCCCGCTTTTTCAATTGGTATCGGAGCAGGCAAAAACTATAAACCTAATAAGTTTGTGTTTGACTGATCCTTAAAGTTTGTCCCCATGGGAAATTTCTTTGGGAAACTTTCTCTTGGCATCTGTAAGGCACGCCAGAATTCCTTAAAGATTGTTCAAAGATTATTATGGACTAGACCTCTGGTTTCTCATGATAATCTGGTTCCATCTAAGACTTTGGAAAACTTAGATGATGAGAAACAATTTAGAGGAAAAATTAAAAGTTATTCTAAGAAAAGAAGCATGAGAAAACATGGTCAATTCTCAAGGATATGGTCTCACTAGATTAACTCTTAATCTATTTGACGGATACTATCAAGATGGATCAATTGACAAAGATCTATTTAGAGCATTTGAAAACGTTTTTAGATTCTTAGAAAAACTTAATTCGATTAAAAATAAGAATCGTTCTGATAAAGGTTTTGTACTTGTCAAATCATGTATTCATGATGTACGAACTAGGCTTGCTACCAATTCATGTGAAATCGATGAAAAGATGTTTGATGAGTTCGGTGTAGGTTCTAATTATCGGAAAAAATCTTTTCTTGGTCATAAGAAAAGGAATTCCAAAAATTATATTAACCCTGAGTATCATCATTACTATGATTATACTACTGGTACATTTCACAAATATCAACCGGAAAAGTTGCATGGGAATCTCTCATCACAGGTTGCCTCTTGGTAACAAGCTTGGCTCTACCCCATTTGTATATAACTTGAGATGGGGCAAGTAACGGTTGAGTTATTTTTGTACTTGGGATAATTTAATTCTTTTCTTTTTTTCCAAGGGAAATTAATGTATTGAAGTTCTTCCTATTTTCCTTTACTGCACGGTACTGATCCTTTCAGTGTGTGAACCTTGGATTAAGAAATTCTTTTTTTTGCGGGTCACGGTTCTGGAACGGGTCCAAGCCCATCAACCGGTTTATTGAAGTAGTGGTACGTGTACCCTTCTTCTACCTCCCTTCTTGTCCGCGTACGTGAACTTGTCTAGGGTTAATGATTTTTCTTCATTAAATCACCTTTGGAGTTAAAAAGTGAAAGGTCTTTTCAAGGGACATACCAAGTAAGTCTTCTCTTCCTCTAATCTCTTTCAATTTCTAGATTCCATGAGGAATTTCAAGGTTTCAAAAAACTTAGGTTCTTCGTATTCTTCTAGCATGAACATACTTTTTTTGTTTTTTGGATCGGTACAGAATTTGGTGCTGGCGAGATTCGAACTCAGGTCACTGGTATCATCACCCAATGACTTTACCACTGTACTACATTGACACCTGCATCATGAACTTACCTATAGATCAAAGTTCTATTAGGATTAGATTTGTCAATGATTCTTGTGGCAAGGTATGTGAAAGGATTTCATCTAATGGGTTTATTCTAGAAAAGAAACTGGATTTTGTTAGTGGACATAAAGAAGATTTGGTTTGTTTTGAAAAATTTAATCTTGGGAATATCTTTGATGGTCTTGGTGAAGGTTTTGACACTCTTACAAGAATCTTCTATGCTAACATCCATGATAATGATGGAACCATGGAATTCAATACCATGATAAATAGAGATAAGATTCTTGTTAATCGAGAGTTAGTTTCAAGGATTACCAAAATTCCCTTAGGGAGTTTTCACCTTCCAAGACCTAGTCGTGAAAGACCATCTTATGAAACCATTTCTAATGGTCTTTGTGGTAAGAGTGTTGTTTGGAAAGAAGGAAAATTTCCTACTACTTATCTTAGATGCCTTGATGTATTTTGGAAAACTCGGTATCTCTAATCTTCGTCCCTCCACGGTTGAGAATTCTCATTGGAGTCGTGAGTTTGCGGAGTTGGTCTATTTTCTTGAGTTGGGAACTCAAAGTCTCGACATTTGTGGGTTTATCATTTATCAAATGTTGTTGATGACGTCTTCCAACAAGAGGTTAGGCTATCCATGTTTGATTGAGCAAATTTGTCGCACCTTCTCCATTGATCCCATTGGCAACTCTGTTGGAACTCCCAGGCTTGTTCTCCCTTGTACTTTCAAACGTATGAAGCAAAATGCTTGCAAGAGACAAAGATGTGACACTCTTATTGACTCGTGTGGTTCTTCCTCCATGAAGCTTATTCACCAAATTCACAAGGGTGTTTATAAAATTGATGCCAAGGTAAAGTGTGTGCAAGAAAAATTGCTTGTGATTTCTACTAAGTATCCGGAAATCAAGGAGGACATGGACAAGATTCATACCACATTTACGGTCTCCGATGATGAAGGTGATGATTAGTTTTTCGGATTTATCCAATTTGTCTAGGAAACTTCTTATGAGAATTTATTCTTGTGTTTTTAATAAAGATAACTAGGGTTTGGAATAGTCATTATTGTGAGTACACATAGCTATTGCCAACGTTTTCATCTTGCAATGTCTTTAGATTTATTTATTTAAATTCTAAAGTTTATTTGGAAGATGATTTTTGCAGTATTAATCTTTATGGTTTTGTATAATGCAAATTGTTGACGTCCGTGAACCTTGTGTTGATGGTGGTTTTTAGTTCAGGGTTAAATTTGTAAAACCTTGCATTTATGTGCCGTCACTCTACAAAGAAACGAAGCCATGTAAAAGTGATGAGTGTTCAAACTCTCCGCTGGCGCATTTATTGAGACATTCAATATATTTGCATGAAATTTATCCAGACTGGTGCATGTAGCAATAATCCCAGATACTCTGTAAATTTTCGCGCCTTGTCTATATTATTTATTAATATAAGACCCACTGAGTACTTTCCTGTGCTATGTTCCCCGGATGAGCCCTTAATGTTGATATGGCATGACAAGTTGTGTTCACTCGCAGCAGAGTAGCACGAATTTCCAAGTATCAAGGATAAGGTCTTTGCATAAAGTATTCAATCAGAAAGCATACTGCTCCCTGGCAATGAACTTAAAGAACTCTGTGCTAACACATAGAATTCAATCAATTTTGTGATAATTCACAAGATTCAGATATTTCCCTGACTAATTTGCAAAAATTAGGGTTTTGCGCCTTGCGAAGTATATCAGACTTTGCCTGTCGAAATTAAGCCTAAGATAACTAGGTAATAAATCCGCCATGGATTAGTAGGTGCAAAATCTTGCCCAGAATCAGAAAACAAGAAATAAAGGAGCCGCAGAATAGGAACAACAGCAAAGGGAGGCGTGGCCATGCCTTAGGCTAGCCGACACCATTTGCCATTGGCCACGCCCCATGTTGCCTAACCGGCCGTATTTCCCTCGACCAATCAGGTCGCCTTAAACCCGCCACACGCACATAAGTTGTGGTTGGGCCCATACTTTCTGGCCCTATTTCGCATCGACCAATCAGGTCGCTTTAAACTTGCCACACCCACACCAGAAGTGTGGCCACTCCTGCGTTTGGACGGCCCTCTCTTTATTCGACCAATCAGGTTGCTCTAAACCTGCCGCAGTATTAAAAAAGAGAGGCAAAATTGCGCCAATACCCATATTGGCTTTCCAAAGTTGCGCCAATGCGCTAACTGACATGCCAAACGTGTCATTCCACTCCGGCATATTAGTAGCATGCCGAACATGCCATGCCTTGCCAAAACACTAATCGGCATGCCGAACATGCCAAACGTGCCACTTTGCCACAGAAGTATGCCAAACATGGCAACTTACCATAAATAATGCACTTACGTGCCAACCCATCTTCTGTTCATGGCCAACGTCATAACAGACTTCAATGTGGTTATCCTAACCAGAAACACGAGATTGCATGGTCGAAACCCTAATTTCCAGTCGTGGCACAAATTATGCTACTTCGGGCCCCACAACATGCCACGAGCCGTGCAGGACCCAGGAAGCCCTAATAAAGACGCCATATCATAGCCACCAGTGGCAATCCTTGCTCTTATGGTCGTTTCCAAATTATGGCCTGGATATAGTTCCTTTGGCGTGGCTATGGCACCATTTGCACGAAACGTTGATACGCCACCGCCACATGCCACATGTCGCATGCCGTATGCACTAATTAGGGTTTTGGCACGCCAAACCCTAATTTAGGAAAAATTGTTACGCCAACCAAGCCAAATAACGTTTTTCAGAGCATTGGGATTAATGTGGCAACAAGGCCAATGTTGTCGGAGCCGTATTTGGGTCTAACACCAATATGCCAAAACAGCTGCCACGGCTACGCCACTGGCATGCCGCTATGTCATGGCTACGCCAGGCGCCACCATGCCAATGGCGCCACTTTGTTGTACAACAAGATGTGGCCATAATCAATGGTCATCCTTTCTCATAAGCTACAATCTCGTCCATCCAAATTCCCCATGGAATTGACAGACCTGTGGAAAGTTTTAGGCGTCCAGTCAAGGCAAGCCTAATAGCATTACGTGTTATTTTCCTATGTCAAGTCTCTTGACTTTGAATTGCCACACGTAGCAATCTGCTACACGTTTTTCATGAAAACACTCGAGACATCAAACGTGTCTCAAACTGGGGGATGCTCATCAGGGTATTGGTCTGGTGGTTTACAACGTGCGGCGTGCAACACGTCCATCATAAGAAAGTGTCATGAAAGCAGGGAAGTTAGTGGAGGCAAGAAGTAGTGGGTGTAAACAAACCCGCTTCCTTCATAGTGGAGGCGTGGTTTCTGGCACTTACACGTTACTCCACTCTTCCATCACTCAGTCACTCCCATTTTCTACAGGGTGCGTTCAATATGACTTGTATAAATAGGTTTTACCTATTTCCACAAAACAACAAGTTTTGGGGAGAACAACAACATAATATCCAGAAAAATACCAAAGAACTGATAGCTTTCATTCCGCAAGCCAGTTCCATATTCTGATACAAGTCATAAAAAGCCACACCTTCAGAATTAACCATTCTGGTCTCAACACCTTCTTCGCTTCCCTCCCTAAGACCAACCCTTCTCCTTCACTTTGTGACTGAAGCAAGTCTGGAACGACCATTTCTTGGTTTAGGCCAGGATTGTACAGATTGATCTCTCGAATCTAAAATACTCCCTGCAGTGCATTTGATTAGGGTTTAGATTCGTTTCTCATCCACACACCCAAATTTACCAAAACCAACAGAAACAGTTTTCACCCATAAACATTTGGTAACCACAGTGGGAGATTAATCTCTCGGTTGCAGTATCGAACTCAATTCTCAATTTCATTTCCATCCCAATTGGTCTTAAGTTTAATCCAATCATTAACTAAAACTCATTTCAGTCAAAGATTCCAATTTCCCAAATGTATCCTGGTCATTCGAACATTTCAAAAGCAATGAACAGCCAGAAGCCAACCACCATGGAAGGCGTAATAAAAACGCTAGAGGATATGGCTGCAAACCAATTTGATATTATTAGGAGGAAAAATGAAACACTTCGTGTCCTAAAGAGTATGATAAGTCGATTGAGGAAAGAATCGGCGAATACTTGTTAGAAAGATCTCACCAATTTCCAGAATAATACGAAGGACGTCCAACCTCTGGCCAAGTCCTGTATTTCTACCAATGAAGATGCAAACGGATCACGTAGCCACGAGCAGGGGAAGAACATCCAATTGGATTCCACCAAAGAGCCAAGACAGTTTCACAAGATCAAGGTAGGAGATTTGCCAAGTATTTCGCAATGTCTACAGGACAAAGGTAAAGAGCTGGCCTATGAAGATTTGTTGGAAAACATTTACCTCCAAACCCTCGCGGAGGTTCAAAGGGTCGTCCAACAGTCTGCGGCCACGACTGTTTTACTTAAGAAAGAGGCACCTGAAGAGGGGGAAATCTGCCAAGACGCATATCCAGCCTAACCACGTCGTGTTGCTGCCACTGCTGCAGATCCCTCAAGAGAAATTATCTTTCAGCAATATGGTAGAACCAAACGGTCCGCTCATGAATCAATGATAGCTCAAGCATCAATTCCGCCCTCAAAGAGAGCTTCATGCCAAAGCCTGCAGGAAATTCCGCCACGGCAGCCACAGATGCGATAGAAGCCAGACTCAAAATATCAACGCTTCCCGTTGCCTATCAGGAGGGTTATAGAGATACTAGAGATTTGGGTGCAAGAGGGAGTAGTCCAACTACCCCCGGTATGGCGCCCACCCACTGATCAAGAAATGCTAGATTCAAGGTATTTCCGTTATCATATATTTATCCATCATCCTACCAGTGAATGCAATGTTATGAAGCGCATCGTCCAAGAAAAGATAGATTCATGAAAATTGCGCCCGGGGACTTGAGATTCTCCGCCTTTTCATGGATCGACGTAAAGATTTTTCACAGACAATGAAGAACGACTGGGGACTTCTCGCGGCCAGGATGGCGTCACACAGAAAACTCGGATTCACGCCCGGAAGATTCAGTTTTGTTGAAAGACCCTAAAGCGAGTAAGTTTTGTCACACAATGTTCACGCAACCTATTATTTTGAACTTATTGAAGGTGTACACAAGCATCAATTCCGTATTGACTGTGGAAACCGATAACTCAATTGTCCCAAGATTTCATACCATCCCATATTTTCCCCTTTTCGTGCAACATTCACGGTTTCACAGTTTTTCCAGAATGATGGTGCTACTTACATTCATAATTCAGATTTCGACATATCAATTGATCAAAAAGCCATTATTCCAAAAATAATAATCCATTCTAAAACCAATTCAAAATTCTTATAAAACAGTCATCTATCAATCCAAAAAACCATAAAAAGAGGCGGCTCTTGCCTTTCAAAACCTAAGAGAAGGAAGTTCAAAAAAAAAAAAAAAACAGTTAATGAAAATTGCCCAACAATGGCTCGTTCTTCTTGGAGAAGACATCCTTCATACTTTGAAGAGCCTCTTGTTTCAGCTTCAACTTCTGAGACAAGTTTTTGACTTTCGCCTCTTACTGATTAATCAAATTCGTGGAAGGACTTTCAACCGCTTCAGCCTGCAACTTTTGGATCTTGGAAAATCCTTCACAGAACCAGGAGACGTTAAACTCAAAGTCTACACACACATCCCGGTGAAACTTCCATCTCGAGATTAGATTTTCAGAAACAGTGTGGCCAGTCACGTTGCACATGTCATGAATTGAAGATAAGGCTTCTTCCACACGCTTAACCAACACAAATCGGCTGGTGATATTTTTGGTTGTTGCGATATGTCCATACCTTTCCCATATTTTGGTATATAGCTCCCCGTATTTCACTGGCACGCTGAATCCTCCAATCAACATGTGACCCTCAAAAGGAGCCTCGAATGGAGGATCGAAAACGACACCTGCAGTTGGATGTGCGACTAGCAAAGATTCTTTGGAAACAATTATGCCCATCGCCATGGCAACGTTTTCCGCCATTAAAGACTCAGCAGCACCCTCATGACGATCGACCTCCATCTCCAGATTACCAGCGGATACGGTTTCCATGATTGGAGACACAGTTACATCTTCATTGACATGAATCTTCATCCCAGGGTTACCTCCAGAAGCGGCTTCTTCCTGTAAATATCACTGATTGAATATTTATTCTGTATAAATAAATAGTCCAATAAGAAAACGTGTGGGAAACTCACCAACTCATCTGCAGGCCCACTGGGACTGGAATAAGACTCACTGCTAAGCTCTAAAGTGATTTTCTCATCACCGTCGGATTCTGAGATTTCTTATTCTTATTCATCTTCCTCTTCACTGTTAAGGGGCTCAGTATCGCCAGACTTTTTTTCAGAAGGCGCCCTTTTTTTGGCCACGTGCAAGTCTGGTAAAGGTGTTTACCTTATTAAGACCCTGAGTCAAAAAGGGGAAGGGATGTTCAATGGCGACAATTCAGAATATTTATGCAATATGGCCAAATCAGAAAGAAAATCATACATACTTGCATGTTGGAAGAACTGAAAGTCACAAGAGATGTCGAACCCGATTGGATGCCGCCTGCACGATTTTTCGACCGCTCCCTTTCCTGGGGACTGTCCACGTCTGGGATGGAAGATTTCCGCTTAATAGGAGGAGGCTCCCTCAACAATGGGTGTTCCTCTAAAACCTTAGAGGAAGGCTTTCCGCGTGGATTTGTTACGACATCCTGCACAAATTGGTGAATAGCAAGGAACTCCTCCTTCCAGAATACATTATATTTGTAGGTCGTCGCCGGATTTCGTTCTGAGAGCAGGAAATGAAGACTTTTATCCGGTGCAAAGAAACTGGCGTCAAGAATGGATGGCAACAATTCTTCTGGTGACATTAACTGACGACGGAATGGGACTCCCTGCTCAAATCCAATATGCCGAGCAGCCCTGTCAATGTTATAAGGAACCTCCTCAAAAGATCGTCTGAAAAAAATGGCACATATCCGGGTATGCAGCTTCGCATGAACACAGTCCCTCCAATGCTCATATTCTTTTCAGTAGAATGAAAAGTCGTGCCCGGCACATAAGCAAAAGTGTTCGGCTGAATTATGGATGCATAGACTGGAGCCCAGGGACGAAAGTTAATCACGTACGCGTTGTCAAGGAAATCAATGAGCTTTGAGACAGGTTTTGGGCACTTATTCAACCAACGAAGTATCCTGGAGCCGACGTATGAGTCAGGAAATGAAGTTATCGGTTTAGGAACATAATTTTTGAAATGCTCCCACAACCACGTTTGGAGAAAGGCGACATGAACATACGAGTCTACTTTCATGTATCTATTAGAAGCATACATGTCTGCAGCCAGATGATTCAGATGGGTGTACAAGGAGCTAAGAAACAAGCTACCGATAGGAAGAGCAACGCTTTTCGCCAATTTGATAGCAAATTTGATGAGCTTCTGTCTTATCTCCTTTTGGCCAGAGCCATCATCAAAAATATCTCTGTATAGCCGCAAAGCTAAAAATGCAGCAACATGGAGTGTACTATCCAGCGCCTGGTCTGAATCTAGATCGTCCGGGAACCATTCAGATACCCACCACTTGTAGAAGCATTTTTCCTCATAATTCTTCTGAACATATCCTTCTTATTTCGTGGCGAGGACGGCATGCATCTTTTCTTCTTCTGCAGAAAAAGTGACGTCAAGGTTCCCTGTTATTGGAAGGTTCAAAAAAATGGCTATACTTTCCAAAGAAATGGTCATTTCACCCCACCTACATATGGCCGTGCGAGTATCCGGACACCATCTGGAGATAAAAGTGATCAAGCCCGCGGCGTCTTTCCTGATCTGGAGTGTTGCAGATGCCATGACAACATTTATGATTTGTGCGCAGTCAGATTGGCCTTCACATGGTCTTTGCTTACCATGAATTTCATCCATTTATCAAAGGAGCGCAGTGGACTATGAAAGATCTTGAAATCAATGGGAGAAGCAGGATATTCTTTCTTCTGGAGGCAAAACTGCATTACGCGCCCTGGACAGACAGATTGCACATCTCCTTCGTTCTCTGAACCGGTCAGAAGAGTTGCCACATATTTGGGATGAGTCTTCTTAACTGTATAAGACTTTGTAAAGAATTCATCGTCCGTGTTCGGCTTGGAGTTGTTAGTATTTTTCAACCTGGCGGTAGGACTGCTTTAAGGTGGCATCTTAACGAAATCTCTTTATGCTGCTTTCGCTTTCGAAGTAACTACGACGGAGCAAAAACGGAAAAAGTTACTACTTTGGAGGAAACCGTGCACGAATACTTTGTCAGAATCAAGTACAATCAACGACGAGTCTTCCACGGAAAATTTTATTCGGCCACAAGTCATGGCGCGCATAGACAAAGGGAATGGGGATTGATGCTCGTTTCAACAAGCCGTACTTTTCCGCGGGAAATATGCTCTTGGCGGAAATCGTGTTTGGCCGCGGGTAGTATGCCCTTGGACAATATCGTGTCTTGCCACGGGAAGTATGCACTTGGCTAAAACAAAAAAAAAAAGTGTCTTGCTGGGAATTATGCTCACGGCTCCCTAAAAGGAAAAGGAAAACCCTAAAGCTAGGTTTTATGGAAAAAGATCGACGGCAGCCGCCCGCCTATGCATGTTTACTTTGCATAATAATTGGCTTCGTTGCTGTTAATGTGGTGGCTAAACTTACTACGATACTACTAGAAAAGAGGAATTATTCATATTGAAGTATTTCTACAAGTTTATGAAAGACATGCCTATGGATAGGGTTTACAAAACACAGGAGAGCAAACGAAAAGGGAAGAAAATAATAGAACACATACCTGAAATATGCTCGCCTTCCTTTCTGCTTTGCTGCTAACACGGAAACGCGGAAACAAAGCCAACGATGCAAAAAAATAAAGAGGATGGGCAACACCTTTTATCTGCATAGTGCTTTTGGAGTTTGAGTAGAATAAGTTTTCTTTTGGGCCATGCACAAAAGAAGACAGTTGGGCCCGCGGAGTCAGCGCCCCACGGCCAAAGCCAGAAACGCCATCTCCATCTTTCCGCGACAAAGCCAGCAGCGCCATCCACCGTTCCACGGACCAAAGCCAGCATCGTCATCTTCACTTTCCCACGGACCTAGCCATCAGCGCCATCCACCGATTCCACGGACCAAGCCAGCAGCACCGTTTCCGCCCGCTTCGTGGTCAAGTAAGTAACGCCATCATCATCGTTCAGTGGCCAAGGTTGCAGCGTCATCTTCACCATTCCGCGGCCAGGGTTGCAGCTCATCATCATCGTTCCGTGTTCAAAGTAGCAACGCCAATACCAGCACTCTATGGCCAAGCCGGGAGTACGCCAAGCCGCCAATATAAGGATCACAGATTCCTTATGCCTCCTGCCAAAAGTTAGTCGAATTTTTCCTGGAAATCTCTTCCTGACTTGCCCTTTTGATTTTTATCCTTGTCTGTCACCATCTCATGCTTACCCCGCAACAATGCCACTGTTACGGGCTATGCAAGGGACTTGATGTTGATGGTGGTTTTTAGTTCAGGGTTACATTTGTAAAACCTTGGATTTATGTGCCGTCACTCTGCAAAGAAACGGAACCATGTAAAAGTGATGAATGTTCAAACTCTCCGCTGGCGCATTTATTGAGCCACTCAATATATTTTCATGAAATTTATCCAGACTGGTGCATGTAGCAATAGTCCCAGATACTCTGTAAATTTCCGCTCCTTGTCTATATTATTTATTAATATAAGACCCACTGAGTACTTGCATGTGTTATGTTCCCCAGCTGAACCCTTAATGTCGATATGGCATGACAAGTTGTGTTCACTCGCAGCAGAGCAGCACGAATTTCCAAGTATCAAGGATAAGGTCTTTGCATAAAGTATTCAATCAGAAAGCATATTGCTCTCTCGCAATGAACTTAAAGAACTCTGTGCTAACACATAGAATTCAATCAATTTTGTGATAATTCACAAGATTCAGATATTACCCTGACTAATTTGCAAAAATAAGGGTTTTGCGCCTTACGCAATATATCAGACTTTTCCTGTCGAAATTAAGCCTAGGAAAACTAGGTAATAAATCCGCCATGGATTAGTAGGTGCAAAATCTTGCCCAGAATCAGAAAACAAGAAATAAAGGAGCAGCAAAATAGGAACAGCGGCAAAGGGAGGCGTGGCCATGCCTTAGGCCAGCCGGCGCCATTTACCATTGGCCACTCCCCATGTTTCCTAACCGGCCATATTTCCCTCGACCAACCAGGTCGCCTTAAACCCGCCACACGCACATAAGTTGTGGTTGGGCCCATACTTGCCGGCCCTATTTTCCATCGACCAATCAGGTCGATTTAAACTTGCCACACCCACACCAGAAGTGTGGCACTCCCGCGTTTGGCCGGCCCTCTCTTTTTTCGACCAATCAGGTTGCTCTAAACCTGCCGCAATATTAAAAAAGAGAGGAGAAATTTCGCCAATACCCATATTGGCTTTCCAAAGTTGCGCCAATGCGCTAACTGACATACCAAACGTGCATGCCAAACGTGCCATTCCGCTCCGGCATATTAGTAGCATGCCGAACATGCCATGCCTCACCAAAACACTAATCGGCATGCCGGACATGCCAAACGTGCCACTTTTCCACAGAAGCATTCCGAACATGGCAACTTACCATAAATAATGCACTTACGTGCCAACTCATCTTCTGTTCATGGCCAACTCCATAACAGACTTCAATGTGGTTATCCTAACCAGAAACACGAAATTGCATGGTCGAAACCCTAATTTCCAGTCGTGGCACAAATTATGCCACTTCGGGCCCCACAACATGCTACGAGTCGTGCGGGACCCAGGAAGCCCTAATAAAGACGCCATATCATAGCCACCCATGGCAATCCTTGTTCCCATGGTCGTTTCCATATGATGGCTTGGCTATAGTTACTTTGGCGTGGATATGGCACCATTTGCACGAAACATTGATACGCCACGGCCACATGTCGCATGCCGTATGCACTAATTAGGGTTTTGGCACGCCAAACCCTAATTTAGGCAAAAGTTCTACGCCAACCAAGACAAATAACGTTTTTCAGAGATTGGGATTGATGTGGAAACAAGGCCAATGTTGCCGGAGGCGTATTTGGGTCTAACACCAATATGCCAAAACAGCTGCCACGGCTACGCCACTGGCATGCCGCTATGCCATGGATACGTCAGACGCCACCATGCCAATGGCGCCACTTTGCTATACAACAAGATGTAGCCATTATCAATGGCCATCCTTTCTCATAAGCTACAATCCCGGCCATCCAAATTCGCCATGGAATTGACAGGCTTGTGGAAAGTATAAGGCGGCTAGCCAAGGCAAGCCTAATAGCATTACGTGTTATTTTCCTATGGCAAGTCTCTTGACTTTGACTTGCCACACGTAGGAATATGCTACACATTTTTCACGAAAACACTCGAGACATCAAACATGTCACAGACTGGGGGATGATCATCAGGGTATTGGTCTAGCGGTTTACAACGTGCGACTTGCAACACGTCCATCATAAGAAAGTGTCGGAAAGCAGGGCAGTTAGTGGAGGCAAGAAGTAGTGGGTGTAAACAAACCCGCTTCCTTCATAGTGGAGGCGTGGTTTCTGGCAGTTACACGTTACTCCACTCTTCCATCACTCAATCACTCCCACTTTCTACGAGATCAGGGTGCGTTTAATATGACTTGTATAAATAGGTATTACCTATTTCCACAAAACAACAAGTTTTGGGGAGAACAACAGCACATTATCCAGAAAAATACCAAAAAACTGGTAGCTTTCATTCCGCAAGCCAATTCCATATTCTGATACAAGTCATAAAAAGCCACACCTTCAGAATTAACCATTCTTGTATCAACACCTTCTTCACTTCCCTCCCTAAGATCAACCCTTCTCCTTCACTTTGTGACCCAAGCAATCCTGGGACGGCCATTTCTTGGTTTAGGCCAGGATTGTACAGATTGATCTCTCGAATCTAAAGTACTCCCGTGCAGTGCATTTGTTTAGGGTTTAGATTCGTTTCTAATCCGCACACCAAAATTTACCAAAACCAGTAGAAACAGTTTTCACCCATAAACACCTTGATTGTCCCATATTTGTTCAAAAGTTACCTCTATTATATGTCGATATGAAAGTATTGATAAAAGATAGAATGAACTTTTGACTACAAAAGTTAAGCCTTTTATGTCATTATGCAAATATTGACGGAAGAAAGGATGATCTTTTGTTTTCAAAGATTAAGTCTATTATATGTCATTGTGCAAATAATGATGAAAAATAGAATGAATCTTTGATTATTCTGCAGTATTGGTCTTTCCCTGATCCACATCTTTGTGTATGTACTGTGTTGATCCGTAAGTTCTCTTATGTTGTGCATGACCAATTGAATTGATCATTTTCCTTGTGGTTAATTCAATTGATATTTTTGGATACAAATTCATGTTTCATGTGATTTGTTAATGTCCAAAGAAATCCTTCTTTTCTTGTGAAAGTAAGGTCGCTCTTGTTGTTCTTTCGGGAATGACATTTTATGGGGGATAGTTCTTAATTGAACTTGTGCTTAATTGCCAAATCTATGTGGGGAGTGCGCCTCTCCTTAATGAATGCATTTAGTTTCGACTAGATAATGGCATCTAAACAAGTTGATATGTTATTCTCTTTTGCTCATGAAGTATCTCTACAAAAATTTCATGATGATCCCACTAGTTTTCGTACCTTTTCCAATTTATATTGACAAAAAGAAGGAGAATTAATGTGTAGTTCACAGTACAAATACATATGGTATACGGATCATTATGTAAGGGGGAGTGGTTTTCATTACGAGATGAAGTATTGACTAAGGGGGAGTGATACATATCACCAAAGTATTGTTGTCAAAGTTGTGATGCAATTGGATTTTGATGTTGTTTAATGATACTATGACACTGTATAACTAACAATGATTGAGACCAACTGTTTTCTCATTGTTATAGCTACGTATGTTCAACAATTATGATGCTGAGTTGAACACATTTGGAATCATTTGAGTACTTGGAAGTCACGAAGATTTCGAGTAATGTTGAAGAACCAAGGAGATCAAGCATTTGGATGAGAAGCTACAAAATTTATTTATTTTGTAATCCATATGTATTGATAGATTTGTCACTAAAATTGACAAAGGGGGAGATTGTTAGAGCACTACTCGGTCGAACTCGCAAGCGTTGCTATCTCAAGCTTGTTTGTCAATGTTAGTGATCAAAAATATAAGTCTTGATTTCTAGTCTACTAATAGTAATGTCTCAAACTAGGATAGATTGTGTAGTTGAGCATTAGACTTCACGACGTTCATCAATTGAAGACGAAGAACTATTAAGGAGAGCTTGTGGAACTTCATCAAGAAAAGGTATGTGGAGACTAAAACTCATCTATCACTCGGAAAGTCTATTTCTACTCTATCTCCTATATTGAGACAAAAGTTGTATTATTATAGTTTTCGATTATGCACATTTGAGATTTCGAGCTGAGTTTAACCCGCTTACATATTTCTCGAAATATGTGTTGGTAAGCTTTCGCTTCAACCAAGTTCATTTTATATTCTTGACGAAAGTCAAAAGATGATCATGTGAAAATCCCCGAGTAACATCTTACATGGTTTGTGTGATACAATCATTTGGTGTAGACTTGGAATGTTTCGTTATGATTATTTCAATAACTTGAAAATTGCTTTGATGCTAATAGTGTGTGAAAACGGCTATTGTCATCCTCTAAGAAAGTTTCAATAATTGAAATAGAGTTTAGAACAACATTGGATTATAGATATGTTATGCACTCTTGCATATATGTGATCCATATCCGGGAACCATAGTATGCATACCCGTAGCATACATGTTGGTTTGAGAAGTCTGGGAACCTAAGTACGAGTACCCGTACGCATACTGGCGTGAGGTTCATGTCCGGAAAATTCTGCTGGGTTTGGAGGTATACGTACCTGTTCACATACTGGCAAAAACCAAACTTGGTGCGGCTATTCAAGTATGCGTACTCGTTTGCATACTTGAGTGGTTAAGTTCTAAAATCGGTTGTGACATGAACAAATACTTTTATATAATTAGGAATGCATTCTTTGCAAACAGTGACTATAATGTTCATAAATTGATTCGAGTGAATCAAACTGATTTTGCTTCAATTGTGTTCTTGTACACTTCTATGAGAATATACCAATTGAACAACTCTTTAACTAGTTTCATTTGAGTCATTTGAACTAGTTATGGTTAAGATGAATAAGGTTGATATGAGAGTGTTCATATAGCTAACCTCGGTTAACTATTGTTGAGCCAACATGGTGTGCGCGTTTAGGTACGGTTACATAAACATAAATGAGGGTACATTTCATTTGTGTATAACAATCTAAGCTGGATCTAACGGTTGAAAGATATTAGCTTGAATCTAATCAGGTTTTCATCTAACGGTGAATATTGAATGCTTTATTACCAAGGTAACATTGATTACAAACCCTATTTTGAAAACTATATAAAGGAGAACTCTAGCAACTGGGAAACCTAATCCCTACACCTCCTGTGTGATACTAGTTGCGACTAGAGTCGATTCTCCTTTAACATCAGGTTTTTCACGAAACCCTGTAGGTTAACGAATTGAAGACTTCGTTGGGATTGTGAAGCCAGACCCAACTATTTTCTCTGTAGTTGCGTGTTCTGATCTTACTTCTACTATCATGTTTGAGTATTATCTTTGCTAAGATTTGCTTGAGATTTATCTTTGATAGGTAAGATTAAAAGTAGTCACACATATCTTCGTCTCATCGTTTGTGATTCCAAAATATCTTGTTTCGCTACCATACGATTAAGATTATTATGAGGTGATTTATAATGCTAGGCTGTTCTTCGGGAATATAAGTCTGGTTTATCAATTGGTTCCTGTGCACCTTGATTTATCAAAAGACGGAACAAAACTCGTAGGTATTTCTGTGGGAGACAGATTTATCTATTCCAATAGACTTTTATGTGTGAGACAGATTTGCTTATCAATTTTTCGACTTTGGGTCCTTCGCTTTAATCTGGCGAATTCCCTTTTGCTATTCTAAAGAGTTGATCAGATCTGATGCCGACTTAAGCTAAGGGATGAGACATGGAAACTCACTTCCGCTTGAAAAGTTACTTTATGGAAACTGTGTTTCTGTGCACTATTTAATGGATATTCCATGCCCGTTTTTTGTTTTCACTCTTTTACACGAATACTTCCATTTTCACTCTTTTTATTTACTAACAACTCTTTTTTCCTATTATATCTCATTTTTTTCTCTCGATTATCTTTTCACCCATAACAAATACCCAACGGAAAAAAAAAATTGGGGAAAAAAAACGGAAACTAAAAACTGAGTTTCCTTGTGGTTAAGCTAGCGATGCCCCTTACCCATAGTGAGGTCAAGCACAATTGTGTGGATTTCGCTTCGCTATAGCTTAATTGTAGCGAAATCCAACTACTATGGTCCTTTGCTTCACTTTAATTGACGAATTCCCTTCTCTTCGCTTCGCTACTCTTAAGAGTTGACCAAATCCGATGCTGGCTTAAGCTAAGGGATGGGATACGAAAACTTTCACAAAGTTACTTTATAGAAACTAAGTTTCCATGGAATACTGAGTATCCATTTCGGGTTTTCATTCTGTTATACTAATATTTCTCTTTTTCACTCTTTTTATTTACTAAAACTCTTTGTTTTTCCTACTATATTGTTTCATCTTAGTTATCTTTTAATCTATAAGAAGTACTTATTTAAATCCAAAGGAAAAAATTTTGGAAAAAAAAAACAACAGAAACCGAGTTTCCGTTTTCTATTGTATCTCCTTTTTCTTCTCTCGATTATCTTTTAACCAATAACAATACCTATCTAGATCCAACGAAAAAATTTGGAAAAAAAAATTGGAAGCTAGAAACTGAGTTTCTGCGAGGCCAAGCACAATGGTATTGGATTTCGCTTCGTTATAGCTTAATTGTAACAAAATCCAACTACTATGGTCCTTTGCTTCACTTTAATGTGACGAATTCACTTCTCTTTGCTTCGCTACTCTTAAAAGTTGATCAGATCTGATGCTGGCTTAAGCTAAGGGATGGGACACAGAAACTTTTGAAAAGTTACTTTACAAGAACCGAGTTTCTGTGCAATACTGAGTATCCGTTTTTGGTTTTCATTCTTTTACACTAATACTTCTCATTTTTCACTATTTTTATTTACTAAAACTCTTTGTTTTTGCTATTATATCTCCTTTTCTTTCCACTTAATTATCTTTTAATTTATAACAAGTACTTATCTAAATCCAATAGGGAAAAAATTGAAAAAAAAAAAAACAACAGAAACTGAGTTATCGTTTTCACTATTTGCACGAAAATTCAGTTTCCGCGTGGTTTAGCTAAGCGTCCCCCTACCACCACCACTTATAGTGAGGTACACCTTCATACACATTTCGCTGCTTCAATTATTCTATAGTTACCGGAAATGCATAACCATTGTACTTGGCCTGAGGTGCACTTTCATACACATTTTACTTAGCTTCAATTAAGCTATTAGTGCAAAACGATTAAGAAAAAGGTGATACGGAGATTTCAAAATTGAGAAGAGAAACTGAGTTGCGAAGAAGAAGAGAGAACTAAGGGAATAATAATTCACTATCTTTAGCTTCAATGATAATGTAATTAGTAAAACAAACTCTCCATGTATATATAGGCTTAAGATAGCTAAATTAAGAATTTAACTAGGAATAGAATACCTAAACTAATAATAGACCTAGGAAAAGAATAACGTAAAAAAAAAAAAAAAAAAAAAAGAAAAAAAACATGAAAAGAAAGGGTAGCTTCTATGGTACGCCTTCAACCTGCGAGGGATGTACTGCATCAGCTATAGCTAAGGAAACGCACAACCATGGTGCTTGGTCTAAGAGTTACCTTTAGTTTAAATTTTTGCTCAACAATTCTAAATTACTGTATCCACGATATAATCCACCGATATGTTTGAACCCACATATGGGTAAAAAAATTCTATCATTCAAATATAACATTAATAAATAGTTGAAATCCATAGAGAAAAATAATTTTGTGTCTGAATTAAAGAATTTAGGCCTATTTCTATGTATATGTCAAACATCAAATTTTGTCATATATATATCCATTATGGATATGCCAAACTGCCAAACTCATATGTCTGTATGTCAGGAATAACAAATAGGCATACACGATAGAGTTTCCAGCGAGCGATAGAGATTTTATTGCTGGCGATATTTCCTTTATCTCTGAGTAATTTTATATATATATAAATTCTTCTTCTTTCCTACTTTTTCATTATTCTAATATACTTTTATATTTAAAGGGTCTCATTGAATATATTATAATATTAAAACTTTTATAATACCACACCACACAAACACAAATATATTTTTTATTCATTAGGGTCCCGCCCAACAAAATTAAATATATGTTTTTAATCAAGTTTGGCATATCTACCATAGTGGGGAAACTCATTTGCCATTCCACATGGGATACCAAACTCATTTTTTTTGACATGGTGCATAGAAATAGGCCTTTTTGCTCTCCAAGATATATCTGCATTCTGACCATTGATTCCTCAACATAGATACCAAAACTCTTCTTTGATTTTTTTGGATTTTTCTTGAGAGGTGGTTAGTAATCCAGGATTTCCAGCTAACTGAGTATAAGTATTCTAAATTCGTAAGGTTTGTTGGACTTTACTTATTGCAAACAAATTTCCAAACCTAGATATCGGAAAATCTAAAGGGAAATCAAATACTTTCGCAATCTCCCTCAATACTAAAGTTCTTGGTCTGCTTTTGTTGAGCCCAAGTAGCTGTTTGCCAGACCCCTGTAGCTTCTGCTTCTTGTGAGTCAAGACTTGTTGTAAGTCCTGCCTTTCCTCCTTCCCAATCTCCTGTTATATTTCTCAGTATAAACGCATAAGTAAATGGTAAAGATTCACAAACCCATTTTGTTCTTTTTGACAATTTTTTCTTTTTTTCTGAGAAAATAAATTCTGGTTCAGCCGCTGACGGTGGCCGACCCACACTAGAGTCACTTCATGTCTCATGATGTGCGGACGAACTAGGAAGCACTTCTAGTAGTTGCTGACTCAATGGTGAATAGTGAGTGAGTGAGTGAGTGGTGAGTCATGAAAATGCTAAAAATACTAATCAAAAATTTAAAAAATGAAATCGAGTTAATTTAGTTCAAAATCAAACTTAATATCCAGAAACAAAAATGTTCAGCAGTGAGAGCCAGAGACACTGACTGTACTAGACTACCAGTACTCAGTACTATTGTTTTCTGCAATTCCAGCTCAATAAAAGAGAAACCGATTTCCACTTTCCTCTTTCTTTGTTTCTTTCTTTTGATAATCTATCTCTACCAAAAAATCTACTTTCATTCATCAATTATTCAAAGGAAGAAGCAGCACCTAGGCTACCAGTACTGAGAAAACTCAGATAGAGAGCGAGTAAGTGAGTGTGAGAGAGATCCAATGTCTCGTTGCAGGAATCGATCATTCGGGGGTGTCCCGTTGTTCCTTTTCTTCTTCTTCTTCTTCTTCTTGTGGGATGTAGGTTTCTCTGCAGACCCTTTTGTATTCTATGAGTTCACTGTGTCTTACATCACTGCTTCTCCACTCGGAATTAAACAACAGGTACTAAGGTTTTCAGATTTGTCTTTTTCATGCCATTTAGTATCTTCTTGTTTAACGAGTTACTTAAAACAACAGGTTTTCAGGTGTTTTTGTTTCTCATTTCTTTTTTATCTGTGGGTGTGTTGAGTAAAGTAGGAATTTTTAGAGTCTATACTGATTCCATTAGATGGATTATCAGGTGATTGGAATTAATGGGCAATTTCCTGGACCACTTCTCCATGCTACCACAAACTGGAATATTGTGGTCAATGTCAAGAATCACTTGGATGAACCACTCCTTCTCACCTGGTATGTATGTGTAATGTTGTATCAAAAACACCATGCCCACATTTGCATCCCCTTTCATTTGCATTATTTTTGGTGTTGTAGGGATGGAATACAGCAAAGGAGAAACTCTTGGCAAGATGGAGTTTCAGGGACAAACTGTCCTATTCCTGCTGGTTGGAACTGGACTTATTCTTTTCAAGTTAAGGATCAGATTGGAAGCTTCTTCTATTTCCCTTCCCTATATTTCCAAAAAGCTTCAGGTGGTTATGGAGGAATCATTATAAATAACAGAGAAGTGATTCCAGTTCCATTTGCATCACCGGATGGAGATTTAACCATCTTTATCAGCGATTGGTATATCAAAAGTCATAAGGTGTGTGTGTTATTCTTTCCCTTATGTGTGTGTCTGGGTGAGTCGTAACTTCGAGTGTTTTCCTTGTGGCTTACTGAATGTGACAAAACAGCAACTTAGGGAAGACCTTGAAAACGGGATCAGCCTTGGAGCCCCAGATGGTATCCTCTTTAATGGATTAGGTCCGTTTCGCTACAATGATTCACTTGTTCCTGCAGGAATCCCCTTTGAGACGATACATGTTGATCCAGGTAAGCTGAGTAACCAGTTACAGGTATATTACGGTCTCAGACCAACAAACACTGGATCATTCCTATGCGTTTTGCTTAATAGTTTAAACATCAATGTCTTAGTATTCTTCGGTAAGTTCTCTCACAATAGATTGAATCAGATAACACTTCTCATTAGCTGACCTGCACAAGCCCAACCAAGCATTTCGATACTGAACCAACTTTTGTTTTATCGTGCTAGATCCTTCTTCCTTACTTCCTAGCTCATGTATATACGGTTTATGTGCAACCACAAATGATGATACTATCAGTTGCTTAGACAATCAACAATTCACCCTAAACATTCCCTGTATATATTATCTAAGCTGTAAACTTCTCCATTAGATGCAATTAGTTGCACCTCTTGCAGCCTCTTGGTAAGTGTTACTCTAAAGATCTTCTCTAGCTTTACTGAGATAGATGTTCTAAGCATTAGCATTTAGAATCAACAAGTGAGTTCTTTTCGTGTAGGTCAACTGAGAGAGATTGTATTGATATGAAAGATGGGAAGGCTATGAGGGGAACCTTATGTGCTTTTGGCCTTATCATGGAGCATGAAAGCATGATTTCTGGAATGAACAAGATTTGTTTCTTTGAATTCAGATGGTCTTTCCTGATAACTTCAAACTTACATTGAAGTAAAAAACTTCACCATAAGTAGTTACATTAAAGTCACTCCAACTGTTAAAATGATCAATTATAAATTTAGCATCCGACTGGTATAGCTCGGTAGTCTAAGGTTGCTGTATGTGAAACAGGTAAAACATATCGGATTCGTATACACAATGTTGGCATCTCAACAAGCTTAAATTTTAGAATTCAAAACCATAATCTACTCCTTGTAGAAACAGAAGGTTCATATACAGTTCAACAGAACTATTCAAACATGGATATCCATGTGGGTCAGTCTTACTCTTTCCTGGTAGCTATGGATCAAAATGCTAGTACTGATTATTACATGGTAGCGAGTTCCCGTTTTGCCAATACAACTGCCACGGGTGTTGCTATCTTGCACTATTCCAATTCCCAGGGCCCTGTTTCGGGTCCTCTTCCGGACCCACCTAATGATCAGTTTGACAGTCACTTCTCGATGAATCAAGCGAGATCTATCAGGTGGGTATTTGTTCTCTTGCATTAGATGGTATATTACTGGTTTCCTATCTCTTAATCTCATGAAAAGGTATCTTGATTTCCAGAACGAATGTCTCTGCTGGTGCTGCTCGTCCTAATCCACAAGGATCTTTCAAGTATGGAGATATTACTGTCACAGATGTATACGTATTGCTGAACAGACCCCCAGAGCTTATAAATGGGATCTGGCATACTACCTTGAACGGCATTTCATATGTTGCACCTCCAACTCCCCTTAAGCTTGCCCAGCAGTTTGATGTACCCGGAGTTTTCAAGCTTGATTTCCCAAATAGATTCATGAACAGACCTCCTAGACTTGATACCTCCGTAATAAATGGTACTTACAGAGGTTTCATGGAAATAATTTTCCAAAATAATGACACAACTGTGAAGACTTACCACATGGATGGATATGCTTTCTTTGTTGTCGGGTAATCACTATTATTTAAACTGCATGGATGTTATCCTGAGATATACTACCCCTGAATAAAAAACTGACCTCTGACTATTTCCATTTGAAATGTAGTATGGACTACGGAATCTGGACAGATAACAGCAGAGGCACGTATAACAAGTGGGATGGAGTTGCTCGTTGTTCTACACAGGTACTCCCTTGCATACCTCGTTTTGGGTTTACTAATCCTTGATTCTGTTGTGATTCTTAACATTTGTTTCATCAACACATCAAACTAATATTAAATGTTCCTAACGTTTGTGCAGGTGTTTCCTGGTGCTTGGACAGCAATTTTGGTTTCTCTTGACAATGTTGGCATGTGGAATCTACGTACTGGAAACCTCGACTCATGGTATCTTGGGCAGGAACTGTATGTGAGTGTGGTGAATCCAGAGGTCACCACCAAAACAGAGCTTCCTTTGCCCGACAATACCATCTATTGTGGTCTACTCTCATATTTACAAAAGTAAGGCTTCCTTTAATCTTATACTTATGTCCCTGTTGTTCAACGTGCATAACATAATCAGTAGTACAACTTTTCTTTTTTTGATAACCTCTCATGCTATATTCTATTATAATTCTTTTTTTTCACTGATGTTTAATTGCAGGGGCCAGCAACAGAGAGTCAGTTTTTCAGCAGCAGGGTCATTTCTTCCTAAAAGTGGAAGAAATTTTTTGTTCGGACTTGTAGTAATGTTATCAAGTGTTTTATTTGGATAGGTTTTACTAGAAATATGATGAGAAATAGAAATTGTTGTATTCGTCTTTCTGCCTATTGCATGCGTATCCCAACATTGTATAGCAGAAGTAGTTCAACTAAAGATCTTCAAAACCATGGTGGGATGGGTTGGTTCAGTTAGAGAAGATCAGAAGAGAGCAACTCAAATTGCGGAAGCGAAATTAAAGGCGCCAAAAGCCGGAACAATATGATATGGTCATTAAAACAAAATAGACCTCGCATTCTGATCTAACAAAATATTAATCTGCCAACAGTTCATTGTTCCGGAACACTGACAAATGTATGGAATTATCCGATTGACTTTATAGTAACCTTGTGCAAGGGATCAATGTTGAGGAGCTATCTAATTTTTTGGATTTCAGTGCTACTTGAATTTCCCGTGTTTGTGCAAACACTTTCTCCTAATTCCAGGTTTTTGCAGTTAAATGGATGTTCAAATGTGTTTGTACTGAACTGCCGTTCGGTTCATTTACGACGAGGGGCAATACTAGAACTTGACCACACAACAGGAATAAAAAGTAGAAGCATATCTGCACAAACTGTGATGAGAAAACTAAGAATGAGGAGAATGAATGTTTTGTAGCTGGGCGAGGCCGAGACTGAGAGAACAAAAATAGGATAACACAAAAATGTGCTGCATATACTTTAGTAATATGTTTCAATAATTACAATTTGTTACAGGTGAAGGGATTGGTGGTGAGGATGCATTGTACCTTCACAGGGTTGTCCTCAAGAACTGTACAACCAAATAGACAACTGCTAGGAACAGCCCAATCTGGTATACATCTCTTTGGAAACCGTCGTCTTGTTGAAAGAACTGAAACAATCAGTGAAAGATATCATTAATGCCAGCTGCAGAGTGTTTATTTGTGAACATAGAATCTCTCATGCAATGTACCATAAAAACATTTGAAGAAGTTACCTTTGCTGGATCACCAGAAGGATCTGGATATATCTCCACATTTTCTTTCTCCGGTGAAAATGTCTTGGCACTATTCTTAAGATTTTCAATGGTATCTTTTGCAGCCTCAACTGTAGCATATAGCCGGCGAGAACTCCAAAAGAAAGCCTTAGCAATGGCGGATGAATCAGACAAATCCCAAAGCTCTTCATGCTCTATCACTTGGCCACTTATCTGGTTTAGAGTAAACCGAGATGTCACCTTTACTATAACATCTCCTCCTATACTCAAAGATTTAGACTTCCCTCTGAGTGTCCATCTGATATTCAACACGCTAGTAGACAGCATCACCATTTCTTGCACTGTCTGTTAGCAGAAGCATAATGCTCAGTATTATGATGATTCCTACAACTAAAACTTTTAAGGAACGACACTCATCTCACTGACACCAAGGAATACAAAAGAAATCCTTACCACCGAGGGTTTCTCTAACGCGTCGGTCACCCACAGCGGTCTCTTATATTTCTCACGGCCCGTAAACGATCTAACTGGATCCTGCAAATTCACAATATGTAGAAAACTTTATAGAGCATTTTTTTTCTAGTCTAGTTATAAAATTTTACTCTTTAAATTCATTCCGCAAAACACAGCAGCAATTTCGTCTAGTACCAGAGTTTTGAGATTAAAAAAAAGTTCAGAATCCGTTGCAGTAAAATACCTTGTATTTGACAGAAACTGAAAAGGTTCCTAGTGCACGATTGCCTTGTCGCATCTCAAGAATATCACGAGCTAATTGTCTAGCAGTAGATTCCACAGACGGACTGCTAATACATTCAAACTCATTGCAAAGCTCACCAAAATCCATGCCATCAACAATTTTGTTAACTTCCTCTTCTTCTGATGACCTTTCCATGTTAATAGTACTAGTTATATTTTTTGAATCATCATTTGATGGTGAAACTGAAAAATCAAACAGAAATTATATCAGTAAAGGGTTTCGATATGTCATTTCAATTTGCCTAGCCATTCTTAGTAACTGCAAGGAATGGAGATAGGGGAAGAACCCTGTAATGAGAAATCAAATCGGCGACGGCGTTGGTCACAATGAGTGCGGGAAGTGAGATGAATTTGTTGGTGTCGTAGGAAAGTATCATGAACAGGTGCAGAGGGAAACAACTTCATTGTCAGGGTCGTCATGGTTTTCTCTCTCCTCCATTACGGCAAAGGCCATGGATGAAAACTATCTACTTTTATGAAAAATTGTGTTCACTAAATTTGTATTTTGGATAAGGCGGCGTTTCATCGTGATATCTTTATATCCAACGGACCATGTTTTATTCAGTAGACCCATTGGTTAGCTCAGATATTGCCTTGCCTTTGTGCGGTTCATTTCACGATGGGATTAAGAACTGATTTTTTTATAGCACCCCACATCCAGATATCACGGCATAAAACCTTGCTCAAACCTAATCTAATGTTAAGTCCTATGGGCTAGATTGAGCGGCAAGATTGACGGTTAGATTGGCAATCCACGTC
This sequence comes from Papaver somniferum, assembly GCF_003573695.1. Lineage (NCBI taxonomy): Eukaryota > Viridiplantae > Streptophyta > Magnoliopsida > Ranunculales > Papaveraceae > Papaver > Papaver somniferum. The sequence continues at coordinate 6,173,484 of NW_020622934.1, forward strand.
AGCTAGGGAAACCTTCTAAGTCGTATGGAAGTGCTAATCAAGCAACTAGATTAACAGTCCACGTCATCTGGGACCAATGTCCAGCGCTGTTTGGTTCAACATTTTAAATTTCAGCTGTCAGATCAAATTTTGTGATTTTGTGATCCGTGTGATTTTTGTGAGCGCTGAACTATTCAGCGTTATGGTCACTTTTTGGGCGCTGAACCATGCAGCGTAAATGTCAATTTTTGAGCGTTGAACCATTCAGTGCTTTAAATTTTAGCCGTCAGATCATTTTGTGATTTGCGTGATTTTTGTGAGCGCTAAGCCATTCAGCGCTTCAATCTCGCTGCTAGTTTAACTGCGAGCAAATGCTAGGAGAGAGAACTAGCTGCTACGAGAGAGAACTAGTGTTAACTTTTAGACCACATTTTTTTTGCAACACTTAACTGCCAATCTAGCAGCTCAATCTATCCTATAAGACTTAGCCTAATAGCCACAAGTTCAAAAGTAAACAATCAAGAGGTGAAGCAAAATAGAAGTGATTGCTAAAATCGGGGACCAATGTTATTATTGGGAGGGTACCAATCTAGAAGTTCAACAGCAAAGATTATTTTGTTTTACATAGACTGTTATCTGCTTTTAACAATCGTTAAAATAAAAGACAAACCCACCACATTATAAATTGTTGATATATTCAAGGGTGACCGAATTTTTCTTTTTGATTGTTCATAAGCGAGAACAAAGCTGGAGAATGATTACAAATCAGAAGTGCAAGGAAGATTCAATTTGGGTTACCATCAAATGAATGATGGAAAATTTGAAGCAGCCTCTTTTATCATGGGAAAGCTGATTAGAATCTTTAAAGATCTAAACAATACGGCTGTCAACCCAGCTAGCTTAACTACAATTAGACAATTTCAATTAGAAAGGTCCAAACTAATGTTCTTATTTAATTATCTCCACTATGTAACAATAAACGAAAATGACATAGCTTGAAATTTCTCCCAAAGGTCTATGCATGATGCTGGAGGCAGCTCTGTAGGCCAGTTTGTATTGGCTAAGGAAGTACCTCCTGGTAGGCACTATTTTCGTATTAAAAAAAAAATGACCGAAAATTTGTTTCCGGTAGTTTTAGTCATTCAAAATTTCTTTTTCATTCAAAATTGTCAATAACAGTTATACAAGAATCATCATTTAGCCAAGTCTTTTTTTTTTTTTGAAAAAAGGCTCCCAACAAGTGGAAATGGTTGCATCAGTAACCAGCATAATAGGATTATGGTCACTGCCTACTTGTGTTAAATGCATGAGTTTGGAATTAGGGAAGTTTAAATTCCAATCACCATTACATAAGGCCATATCTAATCTAAATCTTCTAAAATCCAGTACTTAAGTTGTTACTAGTATAAGTATAATCTTTTTCTACAAAACCAATGTCTTCTAGACCACAAGAATGTACTATGTTATTGACCCAACCATCTGTGGAGGAAGAAGCTCCACTGTTATTCAGATCTAAGGAGCTCTATTGTCTCATTGGTATTTCTTTTTTGAATAATTGGAATAACCATACATGCAAGTGAGCAAAAACTCTGGCTTACTAGGATCTGATTGAATGACTAAATTAAACATGTTTTTACTGGCATCAACAACATCACAAGAAAAGCCATTTTCCCATAGCAACACTAAACCACTAGACAGACCTTCTGCTTCAATAAAAACATGATTTGCATATTGATATTGGTTAAGTAAAGGTTTGCTTTTCAACCAGACTAATTTTAGTCTCATAGAGAAAAATAATATCAGGATTCTGAGTTCCTATCATATCACTTAGATGGTTTCTAGTAGAAGAGGTTTTGAATCCTTGGACATTCCAAGATATGATCTTCATGTTGTGGATAGTGAATGCAAAAAGATATAAAAGTCCAGTAACTTGATGTGAAATCTTTTTATGCAGGTAAGGATGAAAATTTTAGAGCATTGCTCGGTCGAACTCACAAGTATTGCTATATCAAGCTTGTTGTCAACTTTAAGTGATCAAAACTATGTCTTGATTTCTAGTCTATAATTAGTTAAGTCTCGGATTAGGATAGAAGTATGTAGTTGAGAATCGGACATCACTGTGTTCGACCATTTGAAGGCGAAGATCAACCGAAGCTTTTGGAGAACTTCTTCAACAAAAAGTAAGTGAAGACTGAACCACCTATTTCTCAAGTTATATTCATCCTTCTATCTATGAGACGTTGTCGCATGACTAATTAGACTATTGCAAGCATATCAAGAATTTTGAGTCAAGTTTGTCTTGGTAATTAGTTCTCGAAATATATATGACTAAGCTTAATGAACATTTGTTCATACTTGATGAATTTCGGTTAAGAATAATTTGTTGTTCATAATCTAAATCATGATTCAAGATTATCATTCGAAAATAGTCTGGAACAGTGATATGTGTCATTGATGTTATTTGGGAATGTTTTGAATTGATTTAGAGAGAAATATAGAGCTACTGTAAATATGGATACATGACAATATACATACCAGTTCACATACTGGTCCGGAGTCGTGGTACATGTACCCCATACACGGATCGGAGTAGCTATATGTCGAAACAACTTTTGGGTACGCATACCCGGTATCAATACCATAAAAAATCTGTTGCTCGTGAACTACAAATGGTACGCATACCAAGTATGCATACCATAAAGGAACTGTTGGTTTTGAAACAGGTGTGGTATCCATACCCGGTACACAAACCGAAAAAGTTATGTGAGTTTCTGAACTCGTTTTTGTCTTAAGGGTACACATGCCCGGTACATATACCATGACAAAATAGTAATGAACAAGGTAGAGTACACGCACTTTCCCAGTCGAATATTTTCAGATGCACAAAAATTATTTCTGTGAGATAATTGTCATTTGAATAAATCCCTAAAAATACTATATAGAGATGATAAATCACATTATAACCTATGGTTGTGAATCAAACTTAAAGTCTTAAGTGTTATATGAAAATGATTAAGCTTATGGTTCAATCGGATAGTTTCGACTAACTGTCCATGAACAATGTCTTTGTATACGGTTCGGTTACGGTTCATCCTAAGCAGAGTGCATATCTTGGTATGTTAATCTCATTTCAAAGATTCATCTAATGGTGGATATTGTTTGCTTGGTTCCAAATCTATCTTATCTTAAACCTAAAGCAACCTATACTTTCAAAGTCTATATAAGGGAGAACCTCAAGTAACTGGGATTTTTGAATCCCTGACACTATTCTTTGTGTGTCTAGTTGTAAACTAGAGTTGTCCTCTCCCTAAAACCCTTCTAGGGTGTAGGTACTAAAAAGACTTCACCTAGGGATTCGTGAATCTAGGTCCAACTATCTTTTATCTTGATAGTTCGTGTATCCTGATCTTGCTTTGATTGTTGATCTGCTCACTCAAAAAAGATAGATAGAAATCGCAAAGTTCTCTTCTTCTCAGACTTTATGATTCCACGGGTTTAATACTTGTGAGCTGAATAATAATCTAGGCTGTTCTTTGGAAGCATAAGTCCGAATTTTGAGGTTTGTTACTATCGATTTTCAGTCTCACCTTGATCTATCTGTCATAAAGGAAATCACACATATGCTTATTTGTGGGAGGAGGATTGGTTTAAAGTCTTCAATTGAGTTGAAGAAACTCTTAGGATGTAAAGGACTTCATCTAAGGCAATTAATTGCGCGGAGTTCTGCTGGGATTCAAAAGGCGTAAGGAACGCGACTATAATTGAATTGCTATGAGGGTTTAATTCAGTCTCAAATACATTCCAGTCCAAAGTTAATTGGTATTAGGCTAGTGTATGTAGAGGTTTAACACAGTTTGGTGTTCAATCTGGACTAGGTCCTGGGGTTGTTCTGCATTTGCGGTTTTCTCGTTAATAAAATTTCTGGTGTCTGTGTTATTCCTTTTCCGCATTATATTGTTTATCTTTATGATTGAAATATCACAGGTTGTACGTAAATCAATCAAAGTAGATACATCTATCCTTGTTTGTCGGATACGACTTAATTGATTCTTGGATATTGATCTCTGGAATCGTCCAAGTACTCTCACATGTAATTCAGGTCCACGGACTTGTCTCTGCAAACTTTCTGGTTGCGAGAGAAAGAGATATAACTCTAAATATTATTACTAGATTGAGATTCATTAAATTGAACTCTCGGAATTGTATTTAAGTTTTTCCATATAGGTTTCCTAAGAAAACATTGGTAGTGGATTTTGGTAGCCCCGCGTTTTCAGAAAAAAAATGTTCAAAAGATGTGTGTAAAAATAATGAAAATGCAAGAACTAAGATATATGTAGGAACTTACTGAAGCAAAATTTTGAAAATTAAAAAACTATTAAAGAGGTCGAAATTTTAAACTTTGCAAGAAAAAACAGTGTGGGAGTTACCTGCTTCTTCATTTCCGTGCTTTTAATTATGCATCTCTTGTTGTGAATGTTTGAGTCGTTTGGTTGTCTGAGTGGTTCTCAATGTTGTCACTGGTGGAAGAGGATTCAGTTTCAAAGGGATTAGGAGAAGAGTCTCTAGAGGTTCTATATCTCTTTCCAAGTTTTATTGATTCTTCATTATCTTCATCATTCTTCTTGAGCAAGAAATCCATGTTGGTAGAGATATCATCTTTAGGAAGGACAAAAACTCTTTTTATTGTTTTTAGATACTGGGACATTAGAGGTAGAGAGAGTCGAGACTCGAGATATTCTTCCTTAAGTTACTGACCTTACCAAAGAAATATGGTTTCTCATGAGCCTTTGCTAAGTAATTGGCTGCATCTTTACAAGCTCCTTTAGAGTGATCAAGTACATAACATACAGTGCAAATGCCACTTGGTTGTCTCTCATAAATAAAAAAAATCCAGCGAGAAAGGCCTGCATTAGTGATAGCTTTAACACCTCTCCTCAAAGGATAGTTGAGATCATTGTTGATGCAGACTTTGACAGGGTCACTTCCAACAGGGATGGAATCTTTTGGTTCTATAGATATTACGTGGCCAATGATTTCTCTCATCTTTGTTATTGAAGCTACGTTCATGTGTTGAAGCAAAAGATATTTGAGCTGAATCCAGAACTTTGAAAACCCCAGTGTTTGTCAGTATAAACCATACTATCTGGTATATAATCATGAACAACAAGAAGCTTCTTGTTAAAACTCCATAGACGTTCTTCAATAACTCTGTTGAATAAATGCCAATAGTTGAACTTGAAGATAAAGATGTTGGGATCAATTTCCACTATTCTTAGATCTTCAGAAGATATAAAGACCGTGTGAACTGAATATATTTCCCAACCAGATCATAGTTCATTGTACTTTAATAATCACTTTGCCAATAAGACTTGCTTCCCATTTGGTTTCATTTTCTTTTGAATCATCGTTGTTGTCTTGCTGAAAGGTAAGAACTTCACTTGTATCACCTAGCTCAAGAGTAGCTTGCTTGAACCTGTTCACCAAGTTTCCGACTTACATATCGCTTTTTGCTCCATCGTTTGAGTGAAAAGTTTTTTAGGGTTTACAGTTTTTAGATGAAGAGTTTGGGGAGTATTCTTGATAATAATATAGGTCTAGGATGACATGAATATAAAAGCAATATAATTTTATTTTTTATTTTTGATGCAAGATTTTTTTTATTGAAAGTTAAAAGGATAAACTCTCCATATCTAACAAGAGTCGAGATTGAATACAACTATGAGGATTGTCGGCCCATTCCTTTGTGAGCTGCTCAGTTCGAGCAACCTTAGAAAGAATGTCTGCAATCTTATGTTGTTCCTTGGGGACATAATAACACTTTCAATTCTTATTGTTTTGAAAACAGTAAATAACATCTCTAATGAACTGGTGAAACTGCCAGTTTAGATGGAACTGTCCTCTTTGAATAGCTTCAACTATGATCCTTGAGTCAGCTTCAAAATTCACCACTTCTAACTTCAGCTTCTGAGCCCATTGAACAGCTTCCCAGAGAGATTTTCCTTCTGCGTGTTCTGGACTTAGTGCATCCGCAACATGGCTACATTTAGCTCCTCTTGATTCACCTGCAAAGTTAGGTAATATTAGACCAGTACCACCTTTTTTAGTAATAATATCAAAAGAGCCATCAAAATTAAGAGTTAAAGTGTCATTTCTTGGCGGAATCCATTTGATATGGATCCTAGTATCAGTAGATATTATCCTGCTGTTTTTCTTAATAATCAGAGTAGATTGTTCCATATATAAATTATTAATTCTGACAATCAACTGTTGAGGGGATAACAGCCTGTCTTCAAAAACTTTTGTGCATCTCTCCTGCCATAATCCCCATGCAGCAGTTACCCTGTTGATCATTTCTTCAGAACTAATGGCTTTGCTCCTAAACTGAGTAAACTAGGAAGTGAGAATATGTTGAATAGTGTCTTCTTCCTCAAATTGTAACCCACTAATCCGAAACCATAAAGCTCTGGCATAACCACAATGTAAGAGAATATGTGAAGAAGTCTCTAGATCACTACTTCAAATAAGACAAGATTTATCTTTGTTATGCACAAATCTAAAAAAAATGTCTTGTAGGAAGGATCTTCAGATGACATTTCCATAGGAAATGTTTAACTCTAGGGATCACTGGAAGTTTTTTTTCTTGGTCGATCTAGGGATCACTGGAAGGCACCAAAGGGTATTAAAAGCATCATTACTCTCTTGAGAGCTGTTTGAAACCCCATACTTATCTTGATATATTTGCTTATAAGCTGATCTGATAGTAAAGTGACCATTTGCCTCCAACTTCCAAATTAAGCTATATTTTTGATGAGCATGAATAGAGATAGCAGAGATTGAGAGCACTACTTTAGGTGTGAAATCAAACAACAGATCCATATTCAAATAATGTGCAGCAGGAGAGAATAAATCTTTAACCAGAATGTAACTTGTTGGATTTACTTCATTAACCTTTGGTTATGGAGGAGAATCATATCCAGGGATCCAATCATCTGCCCAAATTCTAATACTAGAACCATTGCCTAACAACCATTTATTGTTCGTTTAATAAAAGGAATTTCAGATGAAATACTTCTCCAGGAAAATGAAGAATCATCTTTCACACTGTGGTTAAAGATATCACCTTCAGGATAATATTTAGCACCCATTTCCTTGAACCACAAATCATCTTTATTGTAATATAGTCTCCATGCCGATTTAGCAAGGAGAGCTTTGTTGAAACACTCAAGATCCCTAAAATTTAAACTACCTTCTTCTTTATCTTTACTGAGGTTACTCCAAGAAATGACTACACCTTTGTTAGTATCTTTTTTCCTCCAAAATTTACCTTGAACTGAGTTGAGAGCTTTAATGGTCTGATCTGGTAGTTTAAAAGAAACCATATGATGAACAGGTAAAGAATTCAGAACATTCTTGACCATTACAGTTCTACCTTCTTCAGAGAGATTGATGGAATTCCATTTGAGTAACTTATTTTCCATATTATCAATCAATACTGAAAAAGGAACCCTCTTGTTTCTGCCAATGAAAAAAGGCACTCCCAGGTATTTCACTTTTTCATCCATAATTGGTACCTGAAGAGTACCAGAAAGTATTTGACAAGTAGAGGGACTCATATTTTTGCTGAAATAAATCGAAGATTTTGAGAAATTAATAACCTATCCACCCCACTTACTGAATTTTGCAATGGTTTGAAAAAGATATCTTGTTTGAGTCAAGTATTAAATGGTTGATCTGAGGAGATCTTCTTACAATTTTAACTCCGGTGAGTAATTTAGCTTGTTCACAATAAGCTACTTCCTTGAAAGAGCTTCCATGACAATGATGAAAATAAAAGGTGATAATGGATCACACTGCCTGATTCTTGTTGAAGGATGAAAGGAACTACATGGTGACCCATTAAGAAGTACTTCAACCTCAATGGTACTTATGCATTGAAATATTAAGTTACACCATTTCTCACAAAACTCAAAATTCTTGAGTACATATATAAGAAAGGACCATTCTAGCCTATCAAAGGCTTTTGACATGTCCATTTCGAGAGCAAGAGAACCTCCCATCCGTTTTTTTCTCTTCATACTATGAACCATTCTTGAACTAGTGAGATATTTTCACTTATCAATCTCCCTGGAACATAAGCAACTTGCATTGGATAAATGATATTGGTGACATGCTTTTTCATTCTTCTTGCAATAAATTTTGAAATTATCTTGTAGGAAGTATTACAAAGGGAAATGGGCCTGAAATCTTCTGGTTTGTGAGGAGTAGCCACTTTAGGAATTAAAGAGAATCTTGTTTTGTTAAGTTGCTTCAAAATAAGACCAGTAGAGAAGAAACTTTGAACCATAAGAATAAGATCATCTTTAATTATGTTGCATTGTGTTTTATAGAACCCTGGAGGAAAACCATCAAGACCAGGGGATGTCTGGGCTTCCATTGACATGACAACATCATAAATTTCATCTTCTTGAGGTATTTGAAGTAATTCCTCATTATCAGCAGCATTAATACATGATGAAATATGTTGTAGAAAATCTTCATTGTCTTCAACTCTTGTAGAAGTACTTATGTTCTTGAAATGATTGGAAAGAAGATGTTCAAGAGAATCCCTATCATTACACCAAGTTCCATTGGGAGCCAAAAGACTATCTTTATATTTCTAGATTTTCTTCTATTAGCCCTTGTATGGAAGTATTTAGTGTTTTTGTCCATTTCATTGAAATATGTATCTTTGCCTTGCTGCTTCCAAAAAGAAGAATCAATTGAATCCCATTTATTAGTTTCAGCCGATCTATCTGGATAACTCTTTCAGTATTACTGCCATTGACATCTTTTTGTTGAAGAGAAGTAAGTTGTACCTTGAGGTTGGTTATGGTTTTCTGTATATGACCAAAAGTATTTCTATTCTACAAGGATAGTAATCTCCTTGTATTATAGAGTTTATTAACAAAGATATAATTTGCTGACCCAGAAGCATTAGTAAACCATGAAGATTTAATTTCAGACACACATTTTGAGTTATTTATCCAAGTTTCAAAGAATTTTCAGTTCTTACCCTTTACATTAACATTGTTGTAAAGCTGAAGTAGAATAGGTGCACGGTCAGTTCCATTTTGAGAAACATGTGTGAGATTTGAATTAGGATAAGCTAAAAACCACTCACTATTGACAAGGGCCATATCTAGCATAGTTTTGATTATACATGTGCCATGACTATTACTAGTCCATGTGAAAGGATTACCATTAAAGCTTAGATCACTAAGATCAAAATCTCTTAACTTTTGACTAATATTATCATAGTTAAGATCTAGCATCATGATTGAACTTATCATCCTTACTAAGAGTGATATTTAAATCACCAACTATAACCCAAGGAATGTTTACACTCTTACTAAGATCATTAATGTAATCCCATTGTTCATCTTGTTTTTCTTTATAAGGAGTACCATACATTCAAGTAAGAAACCATTCACCTTTGGATAGATCATTAAGAATAACAACATGAATCACATTTGGACTGAAATTAACAATATCCAGTTTAAATCCATCTTTCCAAAGGAGGAGAAGTCCACCAGCTTGACCAATGGATGAAACATAACATGTATTAAGGAAATTCTATGACTTAGAAAACTGTAAAATTTTATGATCATTTATTTTAGTTTCTGAAACAAATACTATATCAGGATTGTGTAAATAGATAAGATGATGCAGGTGGTCCCTAGTGACTTTATATATATTTTTTGCTTAATCATATGTATTTTATTACCAAAAACAACAAAAAGTTGATGTACAAAAGAAATTTGTCTAGACAGGCCCAAACTAGAAAACCCTATTGACTTTCATGATTATAGGAATGAAAAAACATATTAAGATAATGGATACCTAGGGAGCAGTATTTCCTTGGAGTTCATGAGTGGTAGATATAATCCTTAACTCGTTACTGTCCATCTCCATTGTACCAGAATTACTCAACATGGCAACAACGTCTTTAGTTACACAAGAATGATTAGGCGGAAGGACATGGGTTCATTATGAGGACTGAGTTCCTCATTCTCTTGTTCTGTCTCAATTGTTCCTCATTGTAAGTTTCTTCTTTCTCAGAATCACGCATAACTTCTCCTTCCTCCTTATTAGATTCATCTTCTTGAATTTCAGTCCCACATTCCTCTGGGTGTTCAAGCTTACTTTTCAAGGTTAAGCCGATCAAAAAAATGCTGGTGAGCCTAAAAACTACAATCTTCTTCAACATGATCGATAACAAAACATTTGGGACAGATATTATGGGGTTGGAGGCTCCATTGATATCTGATCCAAACTTGATTACCTCCAATAGTATTCCACCAACTTCCTTTTACTAAGGGATTCTGCAGTTCTACTTCAATTCTAGCTGTGATATCATCTCCGTACTTTGGTCTGCAATTTTTTGGCTCATTCCAAATCTTTCTCCCTATGAAACCAATAGCTTCATCAACAACCTATGAATCCATGTGCTCCAGCTTAAGTTTCTTGAAAGTAACTGTGAATTCCTGAACCAGGAAATGATGTTCTTCTGCTTTTAGAGTTTTATTATATTTCTGGATATAGAAATGCTCATCACTGATGATCCACCTGTTTTCATTACATCTTCTTGTTCTATCTCACTGTTGAGTCCTACCAGAAAAAGGTTATGACCCATTAACTTAACCTCCTTGTTTTTATATCTTCCCCATAAAGTTTTGATCTCATCTCGAACTTATTTGACCTCCATTTTATCCTTAGCCATAATCTTCTCAAGAATGATGTTTGACCATTCGTCAGCCTTTTCATTAATGGTTTTGATTGAACCTAATGTTCTTCTTTGTGGAGGAGATCTTTTATTTCCCAAAGATGTAGTTTGAAGTTGCTCGGTAACCTCTGAAACTTGGTTGTTCGAACTGGAAGCCATTTTACTTACTAGATTCAGAACGTGAAGAAAAGAACACCAGAGTTTTTCTTCAGGAAGAAGATTACTTTTAGGATTTGGGAGTTTATCATGATATTTTATAGGTGGAGGATGCGAGAAATCACAAGATGTCCAAGTTTGGGTCATATAATATTGGTGAATATCTTTGAAACATATAAGAAAGAAACCAGTTGTTAATTTCTTAGACGAATTCAAAAACGGAAAGAAACTGTTATGGGAAAGTTTTCATAACAGTGTTCCTTTTTGACTACATTACGAGACAAATTGAGATTTTGAATTTTTTGGATCTGGTAACGGTAATCTAGACAATGAACATGAAAATTGGTGATATGGAAAGGAGATTTGGGATGAAGAGGATTGATAGAAAGGTATTGAACTTGTGTAACAACTGACATCAACTTGACGAAATGAACCATCTTGGGAGATGTTTAGCACTACTTGCTTGACCGATTCAGGGAAAATACGAATCACCACTATTTGGTAAACCACTCAAAACTCAGGAAAAACTTGCAAATAAATTAAGCTTCCACTAGTAACTTGTTAAAATCCAAATCAAAAGGTTGAAAAACAAAAAAAATCTGAAAACTGAAAAGAAAAAAATAAAAAGTTACAAAAACATCAATGCAAAACCATATTTAGAAGATCAGTGAACTAGAGAAATAAAAGATAACAGATAAGAAGGATGATAACTTAAAGAAGATAACTCTAAAGATTTAAATCATGTTAAGATTGAAGAATTTCATAAAAAGATCGAAGAATTTTTGAAAACTGAGATGACTCAGTTAAGCCGATTTGCAGAGCTTCTCACTCCTTAAGTTGGACATACTCCCCTTTCCTCAAGAATTGTGCAAACTAAAACTAGATATAGATATATAAGCAATATATTATTGCATGTTTCCTAGCTATTCTTATTGATACAGTTGTGTATAAAAATTGTTTTAAAAGAGAAAGTAAAGCTGGCCGTTGATCATCCGAGTATAATGAGGTAACAGATTTTCCGATTAAGACAGTTGTTTTTTGGTTTTTTGTGTTTTTTTGAATTGAGTGTGAGGCGGGCTTCATTAGTGGACTGGTTCACTGATTTGAGAAGGATATCTTCCACAATCTACCATTGATAACAACACATACCTTAAAACGAATAATAACAAACTCTTTGATCACAACGTAAAAAGGGCAAACGCCGTTAGAGATAGCACATGTTGTAAACACATCTTGGAAAAGAAGCAGGATTAATTAGCTACACATTAAAACAAAGTAAATAGCAGAGAAAATAATGAAATGAAAAAACAACAAATAAGAAGAATTAAAATATAAAATTAGAAAAAATATATTCAAAAAATTAGAAAAAATATATTCAAAAAGTTGGTAGATTAGTAAATTGTTAGCATGAAGATTAGAAAAGATGCAGTAGGGATCAAGGAATTTGAAAAAAATAAGGAAAAGATGTTAGAAATATTTTCGCCCGATTCACATAAGAGGAGTGGTTGTGATCAAAATAGCTGGGTGCATCCAGAATCATATAACATCAAAACGTGTCATCATTCACATTGTAAAGTGTCTTTTCGGACATTTTCTCTACCTTTATAAATCATGGAAATCGTCTTTAATGTACAAAGTAAAAAAAAAATTAAAGGAAAATAGCAACTGCACTAACTATACTTTAAGCTGTTCTGTACAAAGTAATAAGTGAAATAGATGCCCATCTTTATATTATCGAAGAAGAACAAAACAAGTAGATTCTATCTCATTTTCAAATTTCAAGCAACTTACTTTAGAAGCTTAAATTTCTCACGAATCAAAAAAAAAAAAATGGAAGAAAGAAAAATGGCAAAGGCCAACCTTAGATTGATCTGTACAAAACATTCCTATTTTTGGTCCATAAGCTAAAGAGGAAAATAGGCCACAGACACAATAATAAAGCTGAGCCACTAACCCTGGTCAAACTTCAACTATAAATGAAAAAGACCCCTACAAACACTTTTTTTTCTTTTTTTTCCTTTTATTTTTATAAGAAATAAGAAAACCATCAACAAATGACCATATATAGAAAGTAGCGGGCCCACCTAAAATATAACAACAATATGCAAATTGGAGACAAAGTAAGAACCTTTTTTCTTGGTTGCCTTCATTTAAGAGATATACTCTATCCAGCAGCAGGGATCATCTTCTCATCGTGTTCATTTACATCAAACCTAGGTAGAGTCACCATTGTGTTCAAGCGTGATACACCTTCAAGTGCAGACCATTCCTCCTCTCCTTTTACTGTTTCACTTTGCTGTAATGCTTCCTCTTCATCATCATCATCATCCTTGCCTGGCTTCTGAAGGGCTTCAGTAGTACACAATATGCGAGCTGTAGTACCAGATCGGTCCAACACAAGTGGGACAACTGGGGAATGCTCATCATTATCTAGTTTGTCTTGTGGTGCAGGTTGTATTTTGGATTTTGAAATCGAGGAAGTGGAGGTGGTGTTTGTTGGGCTGGTGCTGGAGGACGGAGTTGAGGTAGAAGAGTTGAGAAAGAGGCAGACTACAGCACAGTCATCCACCTTGGAAGTTGGGTACTTTATCTTCCATGCTTTCACTGCAGCCTCAACCAATGCCCGAGCTGCAGAGGCCTCTGCCGGAGCTGAGCTCACTATGTCTACCACTTGCTTGTTGGATAAGACGTCCCATATCTGCTAACACGACCAGCTATATTGTTAAAATCGAAAATTCAAGAAACAGTAACCATTGTTGCCTAATAATTTTCACAAAACTCTTGAGCAGGAAAACAAGTAAGGAAGATACACGAGGATTCTGCTTTTTTTTTTTTTGTTTCTTACCCCATCTGTAGCCAACACTAAAAATTCATCCTTCTCAGTGAGACGTCGATACGATACATCAGGCACAGAAATCACACCATACTTCTTGAGGCAAAAATCTCCAAAAGCACGAGCCATTGCCAGGCCAGGAGCATTATTATTTGGCATCCAAACTCGAGAAACATCTGGTTCAGCCTGAAGGGCAAAAACCCTTCCTTTACATCGCCTGATCCTTTCGGCCTCCCCTACAATAATGATTAAAAAAAAGAAAGAAAGACAAAACTTGTTAAGAATTTAAACAACTTCCTCATTCTTTTTTTTTTCTTCCCCTCTTTCTATATGTCATAATCCAAGTTTAATAGGGAAGAAACCAACTTATTAAGCAACTGAATAAATTTCTTACTGGGAGTGATACTATATTCTTCACTGCTTCCTGTTCTGAGTTTACTTAAAACTAGTGTAGCTACGAATTTTGAAGAGCTCAATAATGCTAAAACAAATTTCAAACGCAGTGCGAAAGAGAAAAATCATACTTGGGAGATTTGGTTTCAGGTCCTCAGTCAACTGTACTGCAACAAGGGAGTCATTTTCATCTCTTGTTCCCAGTATTGCTCTTGAGTCCCCGATATTTCCAATGACAAGATCTTGACCCTATAAAAAAGAAAGATTAGATTAGACAGTTAGTTACTGTAATCAAGCAAAAACAGCATTTAAGCTAGTCTAGCACATTAACTGTAGAACTCATTACCTGTTTGACCATCGTAACTGCTGTTGTCCCACTGAAGAAACAGTCGACATTCGGGTGCATCCTCAGTTCCCTATCCATAACCTTGAAAGCCTTCAAAAAGGACTCTTTCAAATTAGAAATCTGTGGGAGTTTCTCCGGATCTCCAACATCCAAAGAGTCCGAAAAATCATTATCCATGCAGAAAGAGCCAGTTTCGTCAGAATTTATGCTTTCCCTTGCACTATCATTCTCTCTAAATACATCTTTGGGATCAATACTTGATTCCCAATGGGAGTTGATCCTCAAAGGAAGGGAATCTCTCACTCTTTTTGCTACCATGTGGCCATATGGACCATGTCCGTCAAAAACTCCACAGAAGATTGTATCCTCTCTTGAAGCAAAATTCTGGATTTGAACAATAACAAAAAAACAAAAAATAAAAAGAAGCGTTCCAATCAAATTATCAATTATTAAGATTCTAATAACCAGGAATCAGGATCAGAAAATTCACAAACTATATCACATATATCATGGTCAATTGTACCGAAAATTAGGATCATACTGAGTAGTAAATGATGATAATTGTGATGTTTTCTAAGAGGGGAAGCGCTCTCGCTTTATTCATTTTTTTATCAACAAATTAAAGAACCCAGATACGATCACTACATAGAGCGTGATTAAAACACACCAAAAAAATAAATCATACCTCCCAAACAATCATGGCATCCTGGTTAGTTCCTTTCCTTCCTTGTTGAGTACAGAGTGAAGCAAGATCAGTAGCTCCGTTCACAAACATCCTTCCTGGAATTCTATGTAAACTATCTTCCAGCTTACTACTGCTTGTACTACTCCTATTACTTCCTTGCCTTCTCTTAGAATTCCTTTTCTGTTTCCATTTTGGTGAAGAGGCTGTTGGTGAATTAGGGATTGAGTTTCTTCCACCAGCAGATAAACAGGAACCCATCCTTAGGGCCCTGACTATATTCAGTAAACACTCCAGAACAACCAAATTATCAAATCCTAGAAAACTTATTTTCACAACTCACTCAGCTAATGATATCTAATCAAGCACACCTCAAATTACCCAAAATTAAACTTCCTCGGATGCTTAGTTTATCACTGAAGATTGATTAGGATAGATGAACTGGTGAATCCATTGGATTTGTACAGGAGAAACAGATCTATTAAAGTATAAACTGAAAGATACTTTGGAATGTAACAAATTTACCTAAATTCACACTATATTACTTGCCTTATACAACAAACGAATCAGATTAAATTATCAACAGAAATCATACAATACTGAAGCCGAAGCAAACCCCCAAAATTAATCCAATTCAATTAAAAAGAGAGAATCAGAAAGTAATGGGAAGAATCAGGTGACAAGATCTATAAGTAGAAGAAGAGAAGATAAAACAGTGTAAATGGAAATTTTCTAAATTTAGTTAATTGAGAGAGATTAGATTTGAATGGATTTGGATTTT
Source organism: Papaver somniferum (assembly GCF_003573695.1). Classification (NCBI taxonomy): domain Eukaryota; kingdom Viridiplantae; phylum Streptophyta; class Magnoliopsida; order Ranunculales; family Papaveraceae; genus Papaver; species Papaver somniferum. Next base: position 6,189,416 of record NW_020622934.1, read on the forward strand.
AGATTTATGAAAAAAGAAAGCAATTCAATTCAATCCAAAATAATCTCTGAATAAAAAAGAACAAGTCTCTCTCCCTTGGCCTTTGCCTCTCACACCATATATCCGAGTGACACTTGGATTCTTGTTTATATTTAGTAGATATTTTTCCTCGAGATGCCAGATATTTGTGTTATCCATATTTTACTTCGGGATTAATAACTATAATAATATTTATCTTATCTCGACTATCATCACGGCCAATTCCCAGAGCTCATGGCTTATAGCTCAACTGTCCCCTTTCAGCAAGGGTTATGGAGTGAGTGTTCTCTTTCAATATAAATGATTATCACTGGATTTGCTTGGATTAGGTATTATTATAGAGTGAGAACACCTACTCATTCATCAATAATCACTCGTACACTCATTGGGGCCAATGAGTGGGCGAAAGGGAAGACTAAGCGGCTAAAAATCAGCTATTTGGAGAAAAAAACACATTGAGCGTCTGAAAATATGCCTCTCAAACCTATTTTTAGAGTTTTATTAATTTAAAACTCTTAGATGTGGGACCCACAATTAGGATTTTAATATTAAAAAAAATAAAAAGTACGAGAGGAGGCAAATGTTAAGCCGCTTGGAGAGAATTTTTCTCTCCAAACGGATAAAGATCAGCCGTTTAGTGTCTTTTTTAGGCTCCCACGATCAAAAAACACTCTTTCACTCAGTCCCTCACTCAATTTGGCAGTGAATGAGTGTTAAAACACTCATTCCATAACCCTTGCTCTTAGAGGAATTTGATGCTTTGATTCTAATTAAAGCTTCACTAACGCCCACTTCAAACCACCCGATGCAAACATAAAAAATTTCTAACGGATGTACACACATAAATAGATCGCATCATTAGGAATTCTTCAATGAAGGTAATTGGCATCGCTCTTCCCCACCATATAACATCTTATTTTCCATTGCATTGGGAATGGTACGACAACCACCATCGAAGCTAATTGGATTCCATACTTTCCGAACTTGGACCCAACACAATGTTATCCAATCCAGACAATAGCTGATATTATCGACCTGATATTGGATATATGAAAAAATAAACAATCTCCCCCATCATGCGGCCCAAAAGATCATAAATATCCACCTACCCCAAAAAAGCCCCCAAGGCAGAATTATTATGGCCACACTCAAAATTTGGAAAATACACCACAACGTCGGGATACAAATGCCTAACACAACAAGTTAGTCAACCTCATCAAAACCCCCTCCCATCCACAAAATTCTTGTGGACCTTACCATGTCCACCAAAATTTCGGTTTTTCTTATGTAAAGCAATAAACAAAGGTCTACCGACCTTCTCTGAATTACATTCATCTGACCAACTCCAATATTTCCCCAGATGCAACTCTGATCCATAGTCCGCGGCTCACCTGCGAATTCACTTCCCAATAGCGACTACATCATTGAAAAACTTGCTCACTCATTTCTCAGCCATTCCAAATTCCAACTATAACTCAATTATTGCATTAACTCATCAGACGACCATTTCCCAATTTTTATAAAAATCAGCTCCAATTTCATATATCTCCTCTCTCTGTTTTCTTTTCGGGACCTTGTGGTTAGCTGGAAATGAGTTAGTATACCGCCAAAAGCAATCAACATCTGACAACTTTTAGCTTGGGCTCTAAAGCAACAACAGGAGTATTCCCAAGCTATAAAAACTTCACCTCCTGCAATCCCAGGTGATTCACCGGTGTCTAACCATTATAGAGGCATAAAAAGGTTATTGATAATCTCGATAGGATGGTCCACCCCAGACTTGGGGTGGATAAAGATCAACACTGATGGAGCAGTCATATGCCACCCGGTTTGCAGGGATTCGGAGGCGCGAACTGTGATGGCTTTGTCACAATCTGTAGGAATTACAACTGCCTTAACAGTATAAAATTGAACCGCAACGAGAAGGCAATGGTCAAAAGTTCTTTTCGAGACAGACTCATAAAACCTCCTTCGATTCGTCACCTCTCCCGCTACTCCACCTTGGTATATTTCAGGGATGATTGAAAAAATAAAAAAAAGAATGCAATATATTCTGCAAGTTGCGATCCAACACAACTACAAAGAAGGAAATCAGGCAACGGATGGCATGACCAGTCATGCGGCAGATGAAAGTCAAACATGAAATCTATCAACCAAAATTTGGGACCAGGCAATCCCATCTTTTGTTAGTCAAATTATTTTCCATGACTCTATGGATACCGCATATCCACGTGCAATTGTAACTTAATCCTTTATAAATAAATGCATGTTTCCAAAAATACATGGTTATTTTGGGACTAAGCGTTAATACAATACAACGACCGTAATAATCATAAACCGAACAGAAATAAAAGGTTATTGTTTTTTTCCCTTGAACCAAGGGTTTCTATCGCTGGACCTTCGTATCTAATTTTTTTATTATATACCTAAGAATATAAGTTAACCTTAAAATATATCTTTCAGCCGCTTCTAAGAGAAAAAAAATTGTTCATTTTTGTTAGAGCACTGCTCGATCGAACTCGCAAGTGTTTCTATCTCAAGCTTGTTTGTCAAGTTTAGTTGACAAAACTATAAGTCTTGACTTCTAGTCTACTTATTGCTAAGTCCCAGATTAGGATAGTAAGTGTAGTTGAGAATTAGACTTCACGACGTTCATCGATTGAAGAAGAAAAACTACTAAGGGGAGCTTGTGGAACTTCATCAACAAAAGGTATGTAAAGACTTAAACTCATCCATCACTCAAAAGTCTATCTACTCTATCTCCTATTTGAGATAAAAGTCGTATAACTATATAGATTTCGATTATACACATTTGATACTTCGAGTTGAGTTTAACTCGCTTATATATTTCTCGAAATATGTGTTGGTAAGCTTTTGCTTTAACCAAGTTCATCTTATATTCTTGACGAAAGTCAAAAGATGATCATGTGAAAATCGCCTGATAACATCTTACATGATTTGTGTGAGACAAACATTTGATGTAGACTCGGAATGTTTCGTATTGATCACTTGAAAATTGCTTTGAAGCTAATACTTTGTGTGAGACAGCAATGTCGTCTTCTAAGAATGTTTCAATGATTGAAATGGGAGTTTAGAACAATTAACCACGATCGGATATAGCACAGTATGCGTACTTGTATGCTAAATTGTTGCATGTTATTCCAAGTACGGGAACCATAGTATGCATACCCGTATGCGTACTGGTTGGTTAATGAAAGTCAGAGAACTTAGTATGCATACCCGTATACGTACTGCGTAAGTTCAGTTCCGGGAAATTCATCTGAGTTTGGAGGTATGCGTACCCTTTCACATACTGGCGAACCCAAACTTAGTTAGGCCACTTAGGTATGCGTACCTGTTTGCATACTTGAATATGTTATGTTCTAAAATCGGTTTGTTCATGAACTAATACATTTATATATTAAGGAATGCAATCTTTTGTAAACTGTGGCTATAATGTTCATGAATTGATTCAAGTGAATCAAAATTGATTCTGCTTCAATTGTGTCTTGTATACTTCTATGAGAATATAGACAATTGAACAACTCTAGAAATAGTTTCATTTGAGTCATTTGAACTAGTTATGGTTAAGATGAATAAGTTGATATGAAAGTGTTCATATGGATAACTTCGGTTAACTATTGTTGAGCCAACAAGTTGCACACGTTTAGGTACGGTTACTCAAATCTAAATGAAGCCACTTTTCATTTGTGTGTAACAAGCTAAGTTTGATCTAATGGTTTAAAGATATTAGCTTGAGTCTAATCATGTTTTCATCTAACGGTGAATATTGAATGCGCTTTGTTACCAAGGTAGCATTGATTGCAAACCCTGATTTGAAGACTATATAAGGGAGAACTCTATCAACTGGGAACCCAATCTTCCAAACTCCAGCAGAAATTCACGAAACCCAAACTTATTATGAGGTGATTGATATTACTAGGTTGTTCTTCGGGAATATAAGTACGGTGTATCAATTGGTTCCTGTTCACCTTGATTTACCAAAAAACAAAACAAAAGTCATAGGTATTTCTGTGGAAGACAGATTTAGCTATTCAATATACTTTTCTGTGTGAGACAAATTGGTTTATCAAGTCTTAGACTTTTGGTCGTACCAACTCTTAGTTGTGGGTGAGATCAGCTAAGGAAATCAAGTGCGCAGAGTCATGCTGGGATTGAGAGGCGTAAGGAACGTATCAGCGTGGGATTGGTTAGGGCTCAGCTATATTTCACTCCGAAGTTAACTTGGAGTAGGCTAGTGTCTATAGTGGCTTAATACAGTGTGGTGTCCAAATCTGGACTAGGTCCCGGGATTTCTCTGCATTTGCGGTTTCCTCGTTAACAAAATTTCTGGTGTCTGTATTATTTATTTTCCGCATTATATTTGTCTATATAATTGAAATATCACAGGTTGTGCGTATTTCAATCAATTAGATAATTAAATCTTTGGTTGTTGATATAAATTGATTGACACTTGAACATTGGTCTTTGGTACCGTTCAATTTATTTCACATAATAATCAGGCTCGCGGATTTCTATCTGCTTCATTTGCTGATTACATTGTGAAACAGAGATATAACTCTTAGATATATTTCTTGATTGAGCTCGCTTAATTAGTTGGTGCTCTCAAAATTATATTGGTTAGTCCATACAGATTTCCTAAACGAAATATTGGGTGAGGTTGTTAGACCCCTGTTTTTCCAATTTTCGTATTATATTCTACTCAAAATTTCTGTCATACCCAAATTCTTTCTCAGATGAAGGATTCTTCGAGTATATGTTTATCTCTCACTGATCTTAACACTATTAGTCTTACTACTGCTACTCTCCCAATCATTAGTACTAAAATACCAGAAGATTAAACCTTTGTCTTGTTATTAATGATGATCCACTTGCACAATGATTTGCTCCCCACGAGCTTCTTTTTCCCATCGGCCAATCACATCGCTTATACGCTACAAGCTCCTCTTTGAATTGTTAGCCAAAGTAGGATGGCCGAGCTACTTAATTTCTTACTACAAGACAAAATTATCAATCAGTTCCTGTGCACCTTGATTTATCATAAGACGGAACAAAAATTCATAGGTATTTCTGTGGGAGACAACTTTGTTTCTATGTTGCTTAATTTCAAAATGTGATTCAATTCAATCTTGGCCGTTCAAGTCAGTCGCAAACTGATCATGATCACACAACCTGGCCGGTCGGTTTAATAAGCTTGGCCCCCTCCTGGCATGACCGAGCAAGCTCCATGATAGCTACCTGTGTCTGTTCTACTATTCCGGCCAATCATATTGCTTATAGCATAAATGATATGCTCTGGAAAATCATATTTGTTATATTTTAAGGCTCCGCTCCCACGAATCGGATTGTTTATAGCCTAAATGGTCCGCTATCACCAATTGGATAGTTTTAACTAGGTTGAACGACATCCAAAAGGTCACCCAAGGTTGGACGAAAAAATGAGAACAACTCGTAAAGAATATGGACATGATCTATATGTCAAAAGTTTCGTATATATGTCTAGTATAACATAGTAAAAAAGCACATCAATCGGATTGATGAGCTAAAATATACAACTTAAAGAACGATCTAGGTCATGGATGAAAACTAACAAAATTCCTCCTGAATTATTGGGCAGTTTTCACCTCCTAAACGAACTCAAACCCTAAATATTTTTACGTAAAAACATAGGAATTTCTTTTCTGATCAGAATGGAGGGGCGGATCACCAGAATTCGAGTTCGTATGGGAATTCTACAGCAGTTTTAGTGAAGGGTCTCACATCTGAATTTTTCTTCATGTATTAACATAAACTTCCATTCGCTCTTTCATTCAAGAGGTGGGTTATTGTGATTATGAGACCATATGTCTTGCTACATATGCTTGACTACTTCCATACTCGTATTCTTCACTCTTTCATGACCACCCATCACCTCTCGTTGATGTCATGAAATTTGTGACTTATGGCCACCTTGCTGCCTAACTTTCGCGTGATTGTTGGAAATATTAGGTTTTACAAACAAGATCCACGATATATGTTAGTTTCTCGGACAATCATATATTTATGGCCACTTCTCGCATGTCATAGTGGTGGGCCCACTCAGCAACTACCATGCAGGACTTGCTCCACTCTTCATTATTAGTCGTGATGTGACTTGCTCATATCACATACACTTTACCATGCAAGTAGTCGAGACATCCAACATGTCACAATGGTGGAGCATTCACCTAACGCACACAACGTGCTGGGTTCGAATCACACCACCCTCAGGAACTAATACAATTTTCTAGAGAACACAGAGAACTTACTGCTTCCGTTTTACAAGCAAGTTCCACCTCCTAAGATAAGTCATAAATAGTCACATCATACGGAGTATGTCTCTCTGATCTCAACACATTCTCTGCTTCCATCACTAAGATCAACCCTTCTCCTTCATTTTGTGACCTAAGCAAGACTGGAAAGACCATTTCTTGGCTTAGGCCAGAATTGTACAGATTGATCTCTCGAATCTAAAGTACTCATGTGCAGTACATTTTTTTTAGGGTTTAGACTCGTTTCTCATCAACCTCCTCACTGTTATTCTTTTCTCCAGAATCAGTTTTTGCCCTACTACAAATTGGAGACCACAATGGGAGATTAACCTCTCGGTTACAAAATTAATTCCCCAAACTTTTGAATTTCTCAATTTCATAAAATGGTAGGTCTTAGGTTAGGTTAATTACTAAACCTAATCTCAAAATCAACAACGGTGGTACCCCTGATGCCATTACTACTTCCTCCAATTTTGGTAATCCGGATACTAGTCATTTTGTCAACAACAATGATGGAAATATCAGCAATACATGTGATACCTCCTTCACCAGCATTGGCGTCAGTACTGGAATCAAAATCGATGCTATCAACTTACCTCTCTCTGGCCATAATAATGTTGAAACCAGAAACAATCGAGCTCATCCTACCATAACCGATCTGATGCATACGCAGAAGACCCCTGTTAAGAATCAAGGAGGTATAATCACTGTAGATACTCAATTTTTTCAATCATATGAATGAACAATGCTAAACGGAGCAATCCAAGGATGCTTAAACAATCCACTGATGATCTCAGAACCTCCAAAGCTCTTCAACTGGAAGTCGTTGATCGTTTTTCATCAAAGGATAAACAGGCAACACAACCTTCGACCTTCTTTTAAGCAGTTTCATTGAAAGAACAAAAATAAAGCCCTCACCTCAGAGTGGGAACATCCTGCGCGTCCAAACCCACCAGCTCTAACTCCAGTACCACAGGCGCGACATCCGCAATAAGAAAACCACATCCAAGCTACATCTTATCTGGCTCGACGGCAACAACGTCAACAAGAGAGACACTTTCAGAATTTTCTCTCCATGGAAGAAGTAGTTGAATTACTGGAGAAGATTTCACTTTGGACTGAAGGGGTGCACAGGGAGTTTCTCCTTGTAAGGAGCTTCATCATATTTGCACAACTCATCAATTAAGTCGTTCGCATATAAGAACTTCCCTACTTCTCAAAGGCACGATGCAAAAGTATCCTCATCTCCCTTAACTATATTATGCCAGGAGGACAATTATATTTCCAAATGGAAATGAAATACACCTTGAACCTGCTCACATGATAAAGGGAAAAGAGTGTGGTTGGGTACTGCTCAGCACTACGCATCTCAAATATATTGAATCTAGAGAGACGCAAGTCAGTGCATACACGCTATCATTGTCATTCCAATATGAAAAAGAGGGGGTCTAACAACCACACCCAATATTTCATTCGGCAATCTGTATGGATAACTCCAATAAAATTCCAAGAGAATCAACCAGACAGTCAGACTCAATCACATAAAAGTATCCAAGAGTTATATTTCAATTTCTCAATGTAATCAGCAAATCAAACAGATAGAATCTGCGAGCTTGATTATTATGAGAAACAACTTGCACGGTTCCAAAGACCAATGTTCAAGTGTCAATCAATTTTAATCAACCACCAAAGGTTGGATTTACCAATTGATTGAACTACGCACAACCTGTGATATTTCAATTATATAAACAAATATAATGCGGAAAAGAAATAACATAGTCACCAAAAATTTTGTTAACGAGGAAACCGCAAATGCAGAAAAATCCCGGGACCTAGTTCGGATTTGAACACCATATTGTATTAATCCGCTACAGACACTAGCCTACTACAAGATTAACTTCGGACTGGAATGTAGTTGAGCCCTAACCAATCTCACACTGATCAAGGTACAGTCGCGTTCCTTACACCTATGAATCCCAGCAGGACTCTACGCACTTGATTCCCTTAACTGATATCACCCGCAACTAAGAGTTGCTACGACCCAAAGTCGGAGACTTATAACAAATCTGTCTCCTACAGAAATGTCTATTCTGATAGATAAATCTGTCTCCCACATGAATACCTATGAACTTTTGTTCCGTCTTATGATAAATCAAGGTGCACAGGAACCAATTGATAATCCGGTCTTGTAGTAAGAAATTAAGCAGCTCGACCATCCTACTTTGGATAACAATTTAAAGCGGAGCTTGTAGCGTAGAAACGATGTGATTGGCCGATAGCAAAGAGAAGCTCATGGGGGGCAACCTGGAGCAGGGCCGGTCGGCCATAGGAGGCGACGGCTAGGGTTAAACTCGTCGTCTAAGGCCGTGCTCTTTCCATGAATGACTTGATCAGTCACGGTTCCCCTTTTATCTATTTTTCCAACTCCTTTTAGGGTTTTATTTCTACTAGCTCTATGATGAGCCAATTTCCTAGCTTGGCTATCTTTAGTCTCGATCAATAGGGATCGAGATATCGTGGTTTCTCCATTTTTGGGCAAAAATCTATTTTTTATGAGTTGACACAAAATTAGGTTAAAATTAGATTTTTGTGATTTGACAAAAAATTAATCGATTTAGGCGAATGTTGTATGTTAACACAAAATTACAAATTTTTACTCTTACGAGTAGCGCAACTTTGGTCTTATTAGCATATCTTGCGCTTCTGATCAGGTATTATCATGCATATCTTAATTCAGGCACTTCAGGAGATTAATGCTACCCAACTAAGGGTGTTTTGGGGTAAAAACTAATTCTGCTGGTTTTGGTAAAGCCTCCGAGAAATGAATCTAAAACCTAAAAAAATGCACTGCACGAGAGTACTTTAGATTCGAGAGATCAATCTGTACAATCCTGGCTTAAACCAAGAAATGGATGTTCGAGGCTTGCTTCGGTCACAAAGTGAAGGAAAAGGGTTGATCTTAGGGAGGGAAGCGAAGAAGGTGTTGAGATCAAAATATTGAATTTTGAGGGTGTGGTTGTTTTATGACTTGTATCAGAATTTGGAACTGGCTTGCAGAATGTAAGCTATCAGTTCTTGGTGTTTTTCTGGATACTTGTGTTGTTGCTAACCAAAAAAACTGTTTTTTGGTCGAAATAGGTAGAAACCTATTTATACAAGTCATAATTGAACGCACCCTGATCTTGTAGGAAATGAGAGTGATTGAGTGATGGAGAAGTGGGGTAATGTGTAAATGCTAGAAACCACGTCCCCACTATGAAGGAAACGGGTTAGTTTACACCCACTACTTCTTGCCGCCACTAACTGCCCGCTTTCCTGACACTTTCTTATAATGGGCATGTTACACGCCGCACGCAGTAAACCGCCAGACCAATACCCTGATGATCATCCCCCAGTTTGTGACATGTTTGACGTCTCGAGTATTTTCGTGGAAAATGTGCAGCAGATTTCTGAGTGGGTCTTGTGTGCAAGACCTGGCTATTCTGATTAATCGCTGATTAATCGCACGCCAGCTAAGTGGCGGATAATCATGTGTGGCAAGTTAAGTCATGAGACTTGCCGTAGGAAAATGGCGTGTGACACTATTAGGTTAGTCTTGGTTGACCCAACATTAGCACAGTTGGGTATATAAACATCATGAGCCCGAACTGAATGTTGTTTAACCCTGGTAAAAACTCGAACTGGATACAACCCTTTGTTGGTGGATATACCAATGGCAAAAGTCGATTGCAGGACAAAAACCCAGTCATGGCAGAATTCTCATGTTGATGTGTACCTGCACTACCTCTCAACCATTCAGAAGCATTAAGGGAACCATGTTCACGAATATAATCCTCGCCACTGCTCCATAAAACGTCCATGTAAGAAACAACCCCAAAACCCTTAGAATGAGCAGTCCAGTTTGCATCAAAGTAAGAAATAGAAAATTTAACTTTCATTTTAGCACTTCTCAAACTCCATATATCAGGTGGAACCAATCTGAATTTCCACCTCATGTATCCATAAAAACATACACCACCATTAACCATTACAAGCATCTGTTTAATTTTCACCTTTTCTATAAGAAATTCTTCTCAGCCAGAACTATATTCATTACTACCACAAACTGTAGAGCCAAGTTGTTCTGGTGTCCCGGTGAAAAACAAAGTAAAAACAAGGCCACTTGCTATACTGCACAAACTGAGATTAAGCAAGCATAATTTGATCCCCTGCTACAATGACTCATGACACAGTTTGCTGGCTTTAAGAGAAAGAAACACAGACTTACAGGCGAGTCTCTTTGAGCTTTGTGATATACCATTATATGTTTCATAACAACACAGATCGTCAAAGATATTTGTGAACCCCCTCCAACTGTCACTTGAAGTATCAGCCTGGACCATAGAACTGAACCATGCAACCTCTTACGCAATAACTTGTAAATAGCACCAGTCCAAACCGCTTTCACTGACAGATTTGTAATTGATCTCTGATGCAGCAGCTTCAATGGGTACTCAAGTTTGAAAACAAGTGCAATAAAAAAATTCCACTGTAATTTCCCAATATAATGGACCAATTATACCATTTTCCGCGATCAAACAAGGAACGAGTAGCAGAAAAATAAAGATAGAAACAAACATTACGATGATCACTCTCAAGCATACTTATGAAGATTGCCATTTTGACCATATAGTTGTAACATGGAGGAGAATTCTGACATTCATATACCCGCATTTAATCACCTCAAGCAATTTACATATGAGCAGTAATAAAAAAAAATTCTCCTCCCTTCATACCAAGCACGTGAACATACCCTTTTTGTGCGTTGTCAAACCTCACCACTCTAGCCAATAAATGAAACAAAAGTTTATTGCTCTCTGTAAATTCAGCACCCAAATTCCACTCACCACCAGATTTAGCAACATAGGCAATTCTAATGCTCAACGAATTTAGAGACTGAGGTTCCAACGGATACCCATGACTTGGAAACAACTCACAAACCAAATATCTATTGTACCTTCTCAGTAATGCAGACCCAAGAAGAACAATCACACAATAAGGAAATGTAACGAAACAATATTCATATATACCAGCAGAACTAGAGAACCTCTTAATACTATCTGACCCTTTGCCACGATCAAATACTCCACCTATTTTGAGCTGCCCGAAATCATCCACTCCAACACCACTCAAACTCCTACTCTCAGACATTTTATCAAACATATTTATATCATCTAGAATTGCAGCATCAGTAATACACAAACACACAATCCAATGGAAAAACCAGAATTCAAATTGGTACCCAAAACTTGAAATCCATCGAGAAATCAATTTCTCATAAGAATTGAATGAAATAAGGATACTTTTACCTCTGTCGAATAACGAACGAGCATCATCAAGGTGAAGAGAAAAACAATCCCCACAGTTTGATTTATTGTAGAAAATACACAATAACTCCTTCAAGTATTCGCGATTTTCGAAATTCTCCTCAAAACATTTTGCTTAATACTCTCGGTCAGATTCACCCACCTTCCCGATTTTGATTTGATTTATCCAGGCGAAGTCATTAACATCTGTCTTTGCAGTTTCATTTAATGAAGAATTCACACAATCAAGTGAACCATCCTTGTCTTTAACAGTGCGAGCGGAAGTTAAGTCAACTTTATGAGATTAAACCTTAATGAGGACTTGAGAAGAAGAATCGAGCTGAATAGAAGTAGAAATTAGGTCGCCAGTTCCAATTGATTTAGTAGGACCGTCCTCATCCAATGACTTCGAAGTAATTTTCGAAGCTCCTACTGGATCTTCATGACTGCAGTTTTTCTTACCAAAATATTTCTCCATTGTCGCATAAAAAACTTATTTGATAAATCATCCCTTTGATTCTCTATTTCTACCAATTTCGTATTCAATTCTACCAATTTTGATGTGATTTTCTCGAACCCTGCCATCGAATCCCCCATGGATCGAAACGACTCTTGATACCAATTGTCATGTACCTGGTTATACATGACAAGATTGGTTCCAGGATTTGATAGTAATTAGAGAAATCTGATTCAGAGAACCAGCCTAAGAGGGAGAAGAGATCTAAATTCTATTTTCATTAATTCATAAATTGGATAATCCTTTCAATATAGACACTAGAGCATATATAGCTCATCTTTCTACCCTAGCATCCAACGACCCGCTTTAACCCATGTGGTTCTCATCTAGCCATTCCTTACATTGATAAAGACACTCATTCCTACACTAAATACCACCATTAATACTAACGACAGATACATATAGGACATGGGCACTCCCTTACCGTACTGGGTACATGACATTGTTATAGACCGGTTAACTCCTTGGCGAAGTTGGACGGCTGAGATTTCAATTTATGAGAGAAGGTGGCCGTTGATTATGGCCACATCTTGTTGGCTCCAGTAGTGGCATAATGGCGTAATGGCGCCTGTCAGTAGCATAGTGGTGCAGTGGCGCCTGCCTAAATTAGGGTTTGGCATGCCGCGACCCTAATTAGTGTGTGTGGCATGTGGCGTAGCAGCTCTGCCTAAATTAGGGTTTGGCATGTCGTAACCCTAATTAGCATGTATGGCATGTGGCCGCGGCACGGTGACGTTTTTTGTGCAGATGGTGTCATGGCCGCGTCAAAGGAATTATGGCAGGGCCATAATGTGGGAACGACCACAGACACAAGGATAGCCATGGTATGGTGTCTTTTTTTAGGATTTTTTGGGTCCTGCATGGCTCGTGGCATGTGGTGGGGCCAAAGTGGCGTAATTTGGACCACGACCAAAAAATAGGGTTTCGACTAATGCCACTAAAGCAAGAATCGTGTTCTGATCGAAATACCCTAACTGGAATCCGTTGTGGCGTTGGCCACGAACTGCAACCTATTACTGAACTCAACCTATCGGATTGGATGAAACTGCAACCTATTACTGAACTCAGGTTGCAAGATTACCACATACATATCCGATGATCTCGTCCAGGTAGGATTTGAGGCGTGAAATATATCAGATTGGATGAAACTGCAGCCTATTACTGAACTCAGGTTGCAAGATTACCATATACAGACCCGATGTTCTCGTCTAGGTGCGGTTTGAGGTGTGAAATATATCAGATTGGATGAAACTGGAACCTATTACTGAACTCAGGTTGCAAGATTACCATATCCAAACCCGGTGTTCTCGTCCAGGTGCGGTTTGAGGTGTGAAATATATCAGATTGGATGAATCTGCAACCTATTACTGAACTCAGATTGCAAGATTACCATATACAGACCCGATGTTCTCGTCCATGTGGGATTTGAGGTGTGAAATATATCAGATTGGATGAAACTGCAACCTATTATTGAACTAAAGTTGCAAGATTACCATATACAGACCCGCTGTTCTCGTCCAGGTGGGATTTGAGGTGTGAAATATATCAGATTGGATGAAACTGCAACCTATTTACGAAATACCCCCGACAGAACAGGCGCATCAAATATTTCGGTGATTTCAAAATTACAAAAATACACTGACGGAACAGGCACGTAAAATTTTCCTTGATTTCAAATTTACGAAAATACCCCTGAGGGAACAGGTGCATCAAAATTTTCGGTGATTTCAAAAAATACGAAAATACCCCTGCCGGAACAGGCGAATTACATTTTCCTTGATTTAAAATTTACGAAAATACCCCCGACGGAATAGGTGCACCAAATTTTTCGGTGATTTCAACATTACGAAAATACCCCTAGCGGAATAGGCGCATAAAATTTTTCTTGATTTCAAATTTACGAAAATACCCCTGATGGAACAGGTGCATCAAATTTTTCGGTGATTTTAAAATTACGAAAATACCCTTGGCGAAACCGGAGCATAAAATTTTCCTTGATTTCAAATTTATGAAAATACATTTGGCGTAACAAGCGCATAAAATTTTCCTGGATTTCAAAAAATCATAAAATACCCCTGCCGGAACAGGTCCATTCCATTTTTAACAATCACAATCACACATACATACACATGTATATATATATATATATATATATGTTTTACAAAACACACACAAAGTGTCTTCAAAGGGTGTGCTACAGAAAAACAAAGATCACATCCACATAGCGATCTCTGAACAAAAAATATACCGTCGTCGAATCATCCACATAATAATTATTCTGTTTTGTTAACCATGTACCAAAAAGTAAACCAAAAAAATATACCCCTTGGTATCACCACTAAGTATATATATACCAAAACATACCCGCAAAAAGTCAGTTCATCCATCAGCAGTTAGAACAATCTCCTCATTCATCATCATCTGTAGAATCTTCCTCATACAAGTCATATCTTTGATGTTCCTCAAATTCATCTTCTTCATCTTCATCTTCATCTTCTTCCGCATTTTCATCCTCTTCTTCCTCATCTTCATCTTCGTCGATGACTTCACTTGTCTCATCTTCCTCATAGTCTTCATCATCATCGTCGTTATCTTCAGCATCCACCAGTGCTTGAGCATACTCCTCCTCTTCTGGATCAACAGGCCCCATGAGAAAGTCATTACAATTGTCTGTTTATATTTCTTCCTCCAAATCAGCCTGCACGAGCTGCTCTACCTCCTCATCTGGTGAGTATGTCTCAGGCACATGCTTAAAAGGTTCCCGATCTGGTTCAGCCTCAGATTCAGCATCAGAGGCCAGCAAATCTACTTGTGGAGGATATCGCGGCATATTTGATGCAAGTAATGCATGTGCACGACAAAACTGTTCGTCTCTGAACTTGTCATACTCCTCTTGCAAAGCAGCTTTTTCAGCAGCCTTCCTCAGGCGTGCCACGTCATCCTCTTTAACTTTGAGCCTTATTTCATGACATGCGACGAAGTTGTTCACACGCTTCTGGATCTGTTTCAACTGTTCAGGGGTCACGATCTCAATCAGTTTATAAGACTCAGCAAGAGGATCCTTGGAGCCGCCTTCCTCTGCATCATCATTCGAAGAACAGACCTTAGGCTTCTTTCCTTTCTTGTCTCTCTCCCTCCCATGTGACGAATCAGGACTGCGACTCCTCCTTGACGCCATACAGTAGTGTATAAAAAGTATTGTTGAAAAACAATTACTTTGGTGTTAAACATAACCAAATACATTGCAAGAGAGACAACAATTTGCATTTTCATTCAAAAACAGATCAAATCCTAGAAACAACAACAGAAACAATCTGCATTTTCACTCAAAAAACATATCAAACCCTAGAATAAAAAAAGTTAACAACCACCACAAAACTTAAATCAAACACATTTGCATAGTAGAATAATGTAATTCAAACAAAACCCATATCATGATTTCACTTAATTCTTAAATCAATCACACACCACCAACACAAACAAATTGTTCCCACTAGATAGTCTACCACAAAACAGAGTAACAAAAAATTATAATGATACATTAAGTGCTATTACACTTCTCTGCATTCTCTTTGCAACAAAGAAAAAAGGATCATTATAAAGAGAATCCATTTTTATGCAATCATGCAGAGGAAGATGAAGAAAAACAGCATTTAAAGAATACAAAGCCATACTTGTGTAGATGAAGATTGAAGAGTATGGTGTATTCAAAGATTCAGAAGCAGCTAAAATTGAAGATGATTTTGCTGTTGTTTTCCAACTTACTTCAGCATCTGAACTATTAAGAGCAACTAATAACTGCTGGCTTTTTGTCTCTGAGTAGAAAACATAAACTACTTTCCCAAAGAAGATGATTTTGTTGGGAAAGGGAGTGTTTTTTTGGTAGTGATAAAAGGAGATATTGGGTGGAAAAAAAATCTTCTAACTTATGGGATGCTAAAAAGTGGGGCAGAAACAGTAAAGTAACTTACACAGGGATTTGTAAGCAAATATGTGTAAAAATGGGGGGGGGGTGAAAAACAACAAATTGTTATTCAAGACTAGCATTAATCTGATCAAATGCAAAGTATCTTACAATTGGAATCTGCATACATTCAAGACTAGCATTATAAAGGAACTTAATGATCACACATATATTGGAGATTTTTCATTTCTTTGATCTAGGTAGACGCTTTTGCTCTAGCAATTTACGTAGATGTGGATCCTCTTCTAAAATATCTTGAAAACTGTCGCGACCTGGTATCTCTGTTTTGTCCACATCTGCAGTCATTCCTCTCGGCGTATGAATAACAACCCACCAATATGGATGTTTCACGTCTCTGGAGTAGAAAACTTGGGAATTCTTCAGCGAGAATCACGGGCTCGTCCGAAATTTTGGTATGACTTTTCAATCTTGAAAGATTTACTAAAGGAAAATCTAAGTCCTGACAGATCTTTGTTCCATTCTCTACCTTCACCTAATCGCATTAGAAGACAGTTTCTTTAAATGTACCATAATTCAACTCTAGGATTTGTCTGATTACCCCATACCACCGGGTTAGGTTAGTAACAGGTCTTTTGTCCCTTTTCGAGCTCCTAAAAGTGGTCGATGCAACCACGGTGGCAGCACTGTCTTGGGTCTTAGCCTTTTCCTAGTTTGCTTGGGAACAAAAACTAAATCCATTCACACGGTATCTTTTGTACTCTTTCTGAGACACTGGACCTCTAATGTAACACCACAAATCTGTATCCATTTTGTCTTCTGATCTAAGTTATGAAAGCAAAAAGAAAATCAACACATCATCATACTGCATCATTACTGCGCTAACAAACAGGAATGCCAATACAAACCTTTTCATACAGCCAACTAAGGAACTTGGTTTGCATCTCGACTTCCTCCATTGCAACCCCATCAGCTTCACAATTCTCGCAATAATCCATACATTTAGCATACATAGTATTAAAATCTAAATAGAATAACCCATTGTTCATATACAAACAAAACACGGCCAACCAATACCTGTAATAAACATCGAGACCTTCTGAATTATTCCGAAAAAATAACCACCGACGTATCTGCATCCACTGAATAGGGATCACCTGTAGGCTGTACTGTCTTTTCATCAAGCACAGAACCGACATCGTTGAATTCATGTTCATCCTTTAAGAAGGGCTCCAAATTGCTTTGTGACCTCCTTGGACGGCATTTTTCATGTGCTCCATGGAAAATCTAACACAGTCATCCATTTCAGTCGACTTCGTAATTGACCCTTCAATGTAACTTCTGTTATTTGGGATGTTTTTGCACTCCTTCATTGCCCTGATTCAGTATGTATGTGTAAATTTCAGTACAAAAACAACAAAAATAAATAAAAATAAAGGAGAAATGGTAAAATAAAAATCCACCTTTCGAATGGGTACATCCACCGATACCTAACAGGTCCACAAACTAAGTCCTCATCGGCCAAATGAACCATGTTGTGCACGCTTATATCAAAAAATCCAGCCGGGAAATACTTTTCGAGCACACACATGGCCTCTGCAATCATCCACTTAGCCTGGTTCAGATACTCTCTGCTAACCACCTTTGAGTACAAAATTCTAAAATACAAACTGACTTGTTGAAGCGCAGTACACAAATCTTTCTCTCCTGGAAAGGCATGTTGAAGCAGAATAGGTAATAAGTACCCCATAATCACATGGTAGTCATGTGACTTCAATCTGCTCAAGTTCAATTGCTTCATATTTACATTGTTACTTATATTCGACGAAAAGCCTGTGGGAACTTCCATATCTTTAAGAATATGACAAAATTCGGTTTTCTCTTTTTTGCTCAAAACAAACAGCGGAACCATCTCTACTCCTTTCTTTGTTTTCTTCTCTTTCCACTCTCCACAGTGTAGTTTATTCTCCTTCAATTTGTCGCGATTCCATGCAAAAATAGCCTTAATATCCTTATCAAAGATAGTGTAGATAATGTGTTCCATGATGTTCTTTTCCGTGTGCATCATGTCGACACAATGCCGTATAGTCAAGGCACAATACGACTCAAGTTCCCCAAAGAATACACTTCTTGAAGAAAGCACCTTTGACAAGCTCAGAATCACCTTCCTCTTCATCAGAATGATATCTCTTTCATTTACCTGTCTTGTGGACCACTAACTTACCAGGTTCGTATTGAACATCGGCCAACTTCTCAAGCGATTGCACTCCTGTTAGTCTCAGCGGTGCACTTTTATGCTCCTGTGTCTCCAATCCCAAAAGAGTCCCATCCCTAAATGGGTGCCTTTACTTAAGGAATATACGATAGTTAGTGTACACAATCTTGCTGCCGTAACCTAGATGAGTACTTTGAGTTTCGTCTGCGCAGCAAACACACCCACAGTAGCCATGAGTGGTACATCCACTTAAAACACCTTGAGCAGGAAAGTCATGAATGTCAAACATCAGAGTTGCTTTCAGAGTAAAATATTCTGTTTTAAAGAATCAAAAGCTTGTACACCTTGATGCCAAATTTTTTTTAGCGTGTTGACCAGCGGCCGCAAAAAAACATCAATGTCTTAACCCGGTGACTTACGCCCAGGTATCAACAGAGTCATCATTTGGAATTCAGACTTCCTATACATAGAAGGTGGAAGATTATAAACCACAAGGATCACATGCCAACAACTCCAACTCAAATTATGTACACCATGAGGATTAATTCCATATGTTGATATTCCAAGCCAAACATTTCTTCCTTCCGCTGCAAATAACGGAAACTTCATTTTCATTTGTGCCCACTGAGATAAATCGATTGGATAACGCATATATTCATATGAAACTTGCGCTCGATCGTGCCACAGCATTGCGTCTGATATCCAAAGTAGAGAATACATTTTCTTTAGTTTTTCGTCTACAAGAAAGTATCTCAACACTTTTCAAGGTTCATTTGTCACCACAGGACCATCTTTCGTAGATTTCAACTTAAACCTTGGAGTTTTGCATACCAGACACTCTATTAAATCCTCATTCTCCTCGTAATACGGAATATAATGATTCTTACAAGCATGAATAGCCTTCACTTTCATCCCCAGATCCTTAAGCATTGACCTCATAACATCATAGTTTTTGGGAAACTTGTTAGGTTTCAGAAGCCACTCTCTTAACAAATTCAACAAACTGTTGACACAGTTACCCGAAATTTTATAAGTTTTCTTCACATTATGCAGTTCTACTATAGCAGAGAGGATTGAGATTGTCTTTACATGAAGGGTATAACTTCTCTGCCGCTAACGATTTGTACCTATTATAACGCTTCTCGACATATGGATCTTCCAAGGGTGATTCTCCAATTTGTGTTCCATCATGGTCATGATGAATACCAAAGGAAGAGTCAATAAAATCATTCAAATTCAAACAATCTGATTGCTTATCAGGCGTTTATTCGACTACGGCCTTCCCCTTATAACAAATTGTTGAAGAACCATCCTTTCTCTCACCATGTAATCTCCATGTGGTGTATGTCTAGTCGACACCATGCTCATACAGATGGGTCCTAACAAGCGAGAATCCAAGTCGATATCTATTTTCACACTTCCTACAAGGGAAAGCACACGTTTTTGCGCAAGTACCATTTGCCATTGCAAAATCAATCAATTTTCTAACCCCTTCTCTGTATTCCGGGCTATAAATGTTTGTTATACGCATCCAAGATTTATCCACAAAATTTGACATCCTACAAACAAGTAAAGTACTATGTCTTAGTAACCTAAGTTTATCAACTAAACCTAAAAATGTCACAGATTTATCAACACACCACAATAGAATACAATTCACAACAACATCAATTTCTAAAATTAATAAACAGATGTTGAAAAACTATCGATTAAGAAAACAATAAAAGAAATACCTTAATAATTAGCTGAAGATAACCCAGGAGAATCGATAGATTCTGAAATCTTAATCAAACTCAATCCTTCTGTGATAACTCGATTAAGCTTAAATCTTTAATGAAATCGACGAGTCACAGAAGAATCGATTGAATCAATTTTGTTGATGAAGCTTCCTGCAACTGAATCTCAAATTGAATCTGATGAATTTTCTGGTGAAATCGATGGTGGCTGCAGGGATATACCAAGAAGTCAGTGAGATGTGAAATAAATGGAGGTGAAAGATACGATGTAGTAATGTCTCAACCGTTTTTCTATCAAAACATTAAGTTGTTTATCTACCTCCCAACTTTCAGACATATTAAATGAAAAATTAATTTCAGATGATTTTAATTTTGTTTTCTGATTTTCGGAAATTAAAATGAAGAGTTATAATGGGAAAAAAATGTTGGAGAAAAACGCTAGAATCGTTGGGAGGCTGGGTAGCCCTTGTGTGTGAAATGAAATTGGGAGCTAATAGTAGTAATAGAGGCGCTAATACTAGTAACGGAGGGTAACAATGTAACTTGGCAATTTAAGTTGAGGATAGGAAGGTAATTACCCACAAACCTCCTGAAACTCTGTAACAAATACCAATTATTGCAACGATTATTCAACGTTACAAAGTTACCAACGTCGATACGACGTTACTTAAAAAAAACGTTACAAAATCGGGCGTTACAAATTCCCTGATTTCGTGTAGTGTTTCTAGTAATAATGTGTCTACAAGTTTTAGTTTTTAAAATTAATAATTTTGTCTTTCCCTCGTACAGATACTTAGATACGGAAGGACAACTCGTAGAAAATATTTTTGTCACCCAATTTTATGATTTCGACATAATTTTATTAAAGGACAATGAAATTCAAGCCGATTTTAGATTCTTCTTAATATGTTTTATAATCATGTAAAAGTTAGCGCAGTCCGAGATATCTAATCTTATCACTTTCATTCAAAGTGGTAGATGGTAATCAGTTTGTGCTTATTTTTTTTTAGAATGTAAAACATACTAAAAAAACATGTTGCAAAATATTAACCTCAGCCGCCTCATGATCAATGTCATTTGCTAACCAAGCGTTCCCTCGTACTTAGAACAAGTCCAGTGCGGTGCGCAAATGATTGGTGTCTGAAACACCTGATTCTAATATCGATTTCGCATGCTTTTCTTATTAATTTTTTTGTAAAATTATATATTACGTTTTCTTTTCTATTCTTTTCGGTACAATGGCTTAAGTTAGCATAATGGAAGGGAAAACGCCAAAATGGGTTACATCCGATATACGCTTAAAGCTCATATGTGACCGATTTGAAGACCACAAGACATTGGCGGTGCTAATGTAACCAAAATGGAGCTTGTGTGGTAGTAGTGGGTGCTGGGCCTGCTGGCCATAAAACACAACAGTAGCCCGGATAATTGGTGCACTCAGTGGAAGAAAAGGTGACAGACGTGTGAGCTAGTAGTGCTAGCATGTGCATCTGAGAAGGAAAGAAAATTAGGTTTCTTTAGAAACCCAAATTCAGAAGCAGAGAAGGAGCTCGTATTTTCTAGTGGAAATCTAATATCTACATTCTGAAAGATGGTTTCGTTATTGATTGAATTCAGATTATTTCCTTCAGTTACAGACACATACACAAGATGAGTTTATATACACACTCATTCTTTTCTACCTCTCTTACAGGCTGGCAACATATTCATATCTGTGTGAAGATATTCTGCACTACTCTCTCAAACACTCAATCACACACTTACATGCTATTATCCCCCCTCAAGCTCAAGGGAGCTTGAAAAGCTCACCTGAGATTGGACAAACACTTAATCACACACTTACAAAATGTGGCAGTAGCAGTAATAGTTGGTGCAGAGATACTGGCAATAGAGGCAGCGAATAGTAGTAGGCTGTGTAGATGACAATGAAGCTAAAGATCCACTGCATAAGCTTGAACTTTGTAGGTTGTGTAGATGACAAGAAGGTGAAGGAGCCTCTGAAATCTATGTTCTTATGTAGAGAAGTATGCTGTGTATAGAAGGCTGTAGTTATCATATCTGAATGGCAATGGATGTAGAAGTAAAATAAACACAATCCAATAGTTGTGGCAATAGCAGGTCTTGATGTTGATAAAAGGAATCTTCATAGTTGAACCAAATTTGCAGAGATAGGAAAAACTGAGTCTTCACCCTCCAACCTTGCCAAAACATATCTTCAAATTCCAACAATCTTGCAATTCACTTGCATTTTTACGGCTGACAAAGACTGCGTGCAGCAATAATGCACACATTGTTATAGAAACAGTTATTACCTATGAGATTGTGTGTAGCAATTCTTCACACAGGTTTTATTGTTACTAGAAGAATCAAATTAGAGAATTATGTAAATCACCACTGAGGAAAAGAAAAAAAATCAGCAACAAGCTGCAATAACTTCCCATGCCACAGAAAATTAGGAGACAGAGTTTGAGAAGTGACAAGTACTCACTAACTGCATCCATAAGAACTCTGCAACAGGTCTTTAAACACAGTTGTATACGTATGAGGACAAACACATAATTCGAACAATTATCACCATAACACTTCTTTCTTGTAGTAGCACCAACCAGATCTGAATGAAATTATTCAATCTACTCACACTAGATGAACAAAATCAACTGCAGTTCATTCGCTGGTAGTGAACAAATTTAGATCGAAAACATATGTACAACTTCACATATGAAAACATGTATTTACTTCATCAATCAACATAATCCGGTCATGTTTTGTATGTAACCAGCAACAACTAAGTGTTTTAGTAGAATTTCATCAAAAAATACTCAAGACATATTAGATTTTCTTCCTCTTACAAGACATCAACACCAAAAGCGATAGAATTTATTAGGATTCCTCTAAGGAAAATCAAGAAAGAGGATTAATTACATTCTCAACAATGAAGAGAGGAAGATTCCATTAGGAATTCAAGAAAGAAGGAGATTGAAAATAGAGGATCAGAAATCAAAACTGATAAGCAGGAGAGAAATTCAACAACAACAACACAAGAATTCATGAGATTCTTAACAAAGAAAGAGGACTTTAGAACAAGAAACCAATCCAAGAAACAAGAAATAAGAAACAACCAAGATTTAGAAGATAGAAGAGACCAAGATTCTGAAAGATTGATGGAAGATAAAACAAAGGAGAAGAGGAAT
This sequence comes from Papaver somniferum, assembly GCF_003573695.1. Classification (NCBI taxonomy): domain Eukaryota; kingdom Viridiplantae; phylum Streptophyta; class Magnoliopsida; order Ranunculales; family Papaveraceae; genus Papaver; species Papaver somniferum. Next base: position 6,212,671 of record NW_020622934.1, read on the forward strand.
TCATTTTATGAGAAGTTGGAGAAGATAAGAAAAGTTCATGTAGAAGTAGAGGAAAGAAGCAACGCTGTGCATCTTCCAACAGTCGTTCAATATATCTAGTAGAGAAGAAAAGATTTCTGAAAAAGATAAGAAAAGAAAAGTTCATGTAGATTTAGCAGGGAAGAAAAGAGAGCGGAAATTGAAGAGAAAATAGATTGAGTTTAGAGATTTCAACAACTAATATGGAAAGAAAGAATCATAGACCGTTGGTTAAACTTCAACATAGAAATCACTAACAAGCTGGTTAGGACAAGATTAGAAAATTGATGTAATCCTAAGGGAATTAGAAGTCATCTAGTTCTAAGAAAAGGAAAGACATGTAATAAGGTAATAGGACTAGGAAAAGGAATTCATAGTTCTATATATATATGATCACCAAAGTTGTGGTTGATCATATGAGCAAGATTAGAGCTTGTGTTTAGTTTTGAGAGATTTTCTAAACATCAATAAAGAGAGTCGTCTTTATATAAGCTAAGTTTCATCTTGCAGTTGCCATTATAGACGAGGTCGGAATGAAAGAAATTGTAGATTTGAGAGAAAATCACAAAACTAAAGAGGAAACGATCAATGTTACCAGAAATTTGATCAGCAGAAAGAGAAATCACAATCCATAAAACTTCAACAAGAATATTCAATGAAAAATCTCCAACACTCAATTCCAGATTATCGAAAAACAGAGCTGAGATGCCAAACGAAACTGAAGACGAAGATGCGTAGCAGCAGAAGAAGATAAAATTGATGATGATGATGATGATGATGATGGTATTGGTGGTGGTTGTGATGAAAAACCAGGCCTAGAATCTTACAAGAGAGATGCAGACATCTCTCAGTCTGATACCATAGTGGAAATCTAATATCTACATTCTGAAAGATGGTTTTGTTATTGATTGAATTCAGTTACAGACACATACACAGGATGAGTTTATATACACACTCATTCCTTTCTACCTCTCTTACAGGCTGGCACTCACATAGACCTTATAGACAGCTGGCTGGCAACAGATTCATATCTATGTGAAGATATTCTGCACTACTCTCTCAAACACTCAATCACACACTTACATGCTATTATTTTCATCATTTCAAATTGTGAATAGAGAATTATTTTGTTGCTTCCAGCCATGGGTATTTACCAAGGATCAAGAGTCTTCTTACAACTAGCAAGGAGAAGGTGGAGTGTGCCACTAGCAGTTAGGGAAAGTTTTGAAGTTCAGAATAAGAAAGAATGGAGTGAATTTGGTGGTGTTTTAGACCAGAAACATGGAGGAATTGAGCTGATGAAGTCACGGATTTGTGGGTATCTTGATTAATCAGTGGCTCAGTTTTATGAGGTGATTATAAGTCAAGTTGCTGGCAGAAATGGGTTCGAAAATACTGAGTAGTTGATGGAGTTTCAAGACTAATTGAACAAGATAATGTAATGGTGATGTTGTTGGTTCATAATGAGAACTAAATGTGAATGTTAAATGGTTTCTGCAATGGGCTTACTATGAATTGAATTTGCAGGTATTTGGGTGATTTTAGAAGCTGCAGAAATTTTAAAGCTACAACAACATGAGAATGGCACAACAGTTGTTCGAATAAAGGCCTGAATGAGCTTTTCTTTGTTGGAAAATATTGTGCGATTTCGGTTTCTCGGAAATCATAATCATGCAACAAACAAAATACTAACAAGAAGAGAGTTAGAAAGACTTATCAGATTGGTAGATCGAGCCCGCATACGGTTCTACGGATGTCGCCTTCCAAGATACAACAATCACGCCTTATAGTAAGTAGCACTATAATACTATTAGGCCGGCGAATGTTGACAATTACTGTGCTCTTAAATGACTCTGACTTTTGACTTCAAAACTTGTTTTTGTTTTCCTCTAACTTCTGTCAAAACCATTCAAAACAAAACTAAGAGATGGGTTTATATAGAGTCAATGGTGACTCTACAAGGTGTCTTTTCACCCATAGGTGACTCCTCATGGCCAATGGTGACTCTCCATGACACCTATTCATGACTAGGTGTCTTATGGTGAAAAAGCATAACCCAAACACATCTGTTGGAGTTTAAAACTTGAAAACTAATTTTCACTCACATAATAATTTAAACTTCAAATTCAAACAATCCCCCACATAAGTGAAAATACTGACTCAATAAAACTTACAACTTTTAAGAGCACAAGCAGAAAATATAATGCATCGGTAAATGGTAGCATGTGGCTTTGAACCAAACCTAGTGAAAATCTACCGGATTTACTAGCCAATCGGTGCGCGATGTCGTTGAACTGTCAACCGTTGATGTAAATCGATACAATAAATCTCACACGTTATATCTCCTTATAATCGTCAAATTCTCGGTTGTGTTCATTTCGGCCCTGAACGTTCTTGGAATTCTATGAGTGCTCTAGACTAACCTAGACTTATAGTTATCATAGAAGCGGCCCACTTCTCAGTCATATAGGTGTTCTCCTATTTGAAAGTATCCTACATACATTTCTTAGTTATACTAAGCTATAAGAATCATTAAGAGAAAATCTCAACCTCTTACGTGACATGCAATACCGACTCTTATCATAGGAATGGGAAATAGAAAATCTCTTTCAGTGTTATCTGGCGAGTACGTCACAACTTAGTTTCCCCTTTTGAACCTAGACCATGGAATCTCCAATCGCTTAGGTTGGGTTACCGCTGCAACCTACTCTTCAGTAAGGTTATAAACTCATTCCCCTCGATAATGCAATTATAAGTTCTCTCTAGAATTCGTATCCATTGTCGCGACATGATAAAATTCTCAAACACTATTTCTTTTAGATACACACATTTAAGAGCAATTGCTTTGCGGTATTACGTTGACTTTGTATTTGAAGGAACGTACCATAACCATTTCAGGCACCCCACATTTTCGATGAATTTATCAATATAACACCTTGCTGTTATTTATTACACCCCGTATTCTGGGGTGCCCTGTTTTTAGAAATCCACCAATGATATAGACATATCATACTACTTTGCCATTCGTCAACCAAACGAGGTGCCAAAGCAAAATTCCAAATCTCACTATACACCGACCAATTAATGAAAGACTACATTTTGCTTTTAAAGAAATTCTATTGAGCAGTGAGTAAGGGATCCCTGACCCCCACATTTCATGGACATAGATATCATGACCTCACGTCATGACATATGAGTGCTGATCGGAGTCAGAATCTTATCAGCGGGTTCCAAGTTTAATCCCTTTGAACCAAGCTCACAATACTCTATCAAATTCACAATTATACAGTATAGTATAACATTTGTGAATCATCTAAGTACTGTACAACATTTATTAACTCTTGTGATAGACAAACATATCACTGTGAGAGATTCATTGATAAGGTTAAGTCCTATGGGCTAGATTGAGCTGCTAGATTGGCCAAAAAGTGTTGCAAACCAAAAAATAAGTGAGGGAAAAAAGTTAACACATGTACCTGCTACTTCTCTCTCCTAGCATTTGCTCGCAGTTTAATTAGCAGCTAGTTTCAAAGGCTGAACCGTTCAGCGATCAAAAAGTAACCAAAACGCTGAACCATTCAACGCTGAGAGAAAATTTTATGATCTAACGGCTGAGATTGGTTCAGCACTAGATGGTGGTCTCGTTGACGTGGTCTTCTAATCTAACTTCTAGATTAGCCATCCCATATGACTTACGAGGTTACCCTAGCTAACGCGGATGTCCAATCTAACAGCCAGATATCTAGACCATAGGACTTAGCCTAAGTCCACTGTGAACCTTGAATCTCATCCATTTATCAGTTCACTAATCATCACAACGGCCCATGAACGGAACCGGTGCCAACATAGTTTCTCTGCAAACCCTTTTTCCACTCAGGTGCCGGTTGGGGGAAGAACAAGGTGGAAAAAGCATTTCATGTCAGTAAGTTTTCCTTGACAATCGAAGGGAAAGATCAGTCCAACCTGTTTGGATATCCACACACCAAACTAGATATTGCAGTGGATAAGTCTCATTCCTTTCCCCCATATTTCATGACATTTTCAAAGTCATGAAACGACAAAATTGAAAACCACGCTGGATATCTCCCATACTATGAGGATTACTTGCACATAAATGACATTTCGTCATTCAACCTCTTGGATCGTCAATTGATTCCAACGAACATCAATCCACATTGGTCTTCTGGTAAGGATCAACCAAATAAGACCACGATTTCGTAATCAAACTCACAAACCCCAATGGGAGTGATTAAGATTACTTCATGGATGAGGACGCACCCAATTGCTGGTTTTGTAAACCCATATGATTACAAGAAACTTTCATGTTTGAAGCAACACAAACTTGTACGAGTACTTGACACCAGATTTTACACATTTAAGATCATCATAAGACGTGATGAAAACCCCCTGTTACTTTAAAAAATTGGTGTCTCACTTCTCTGGAAATCCCAAATCGAGATTTTCAGAGAAGCACTACATTTGCTGAATCTGTCTTCTATAACTCTGACAGTCATTTTTAATTCAAATCCTCTAAGTAGTTTTATGTTACTGCAATCAGGAAGAGAAATATATACTGTAATTAAGATGACATCTTTTTGCAACAGTTATGTCCCTTAGAGGGATAGACAATATCAACGATCAAAGAGGAGGGTAACGGTTTGTCTTCTAACCGTCAAGTACCCAAAAAGTTTCTCTGTACCTTTGAAACAATACAACTCTTCTCTTTCCTCTCTTCTCCTTTTTTTCTCTCCGAAACACACAGAAAAACAGTAAAACTACTTAGTTCTTCGTTTAAAATCCTTGATCTGTCCGGTTTAGATTTGATTTTCAAATCTGCCTGGCAAATCAAGGTTAGTATTGTTAGTTTTTATAATATTATTCAATAAAACAAATTATTGATCCAACAATTTTTCTATTTAGGTTTTTCTTTTAATATTTTACTTTGGTAGATCTAGTGACCTCTCCATGTCATCTAGATTTGTTATCTATTAGCCAAGTTGTTGTTTTGTTGTGGTGATGTTGCTGCATTGTTATCAATTACATCATGGACGATGATCTTCTTCAGCAAACAAGGCCAAGATTGGCAATGATGATATTATTTTGGGCATATTACTTCCTTTCCATGGAAGCATTTAACATATACGATGTTAATGATCAAGAATCAAAAGATCAGGAATCAGAATGGTTTGAATTAATGACCATTAGAAGGATGTAAATTTCGTCAACGGAATGTAAATCAGTACAATTTCGGTTTTTCGTTTCTTTAAGTTTCGAAATCTGTAAATTTAGTACTAGGTTATTCTTTTTGTTTTCCAATGATGTAATTGATATTGATGTTACTGATTCCGATTGGTGGAATGGTTATTCTCCACCATTATGTATCCTTCAAACCTCAATTTTAATGAGGTAATTTAATAAATTTCGAATTGTTAAAACCCATCTTTCCTTCAAAAAAAAAAAAAAAAAAAAACTCTTCTTCCCACCATTATGTACCCATCTTATAAGCAATTACAAACTTAAACAGAGAAAAGAAAAAAGTCTTCACATGGCAGTTATCGTGATCAGCCATGCAAAACGTCTAACACTGTGAAAGGATACAACTGTTTCCATGTATGATATAATCATCCTTATAAAATATATATGCTTGGATTCAATGTTTTTCAGAAAGCAAGTAGAAATAACAATATGTACAGTGATTTGATCATGCACTTTTCACCAAAAATTCTAACCAATCATGCCTTCCAAATGGTAACACGACAAGCAAAGTATACATGCAAGATACTGAAACGGGTTAACACAAAATTATCATGAAATCAGAACTATCCATGAAGTCCATGTGATGTTGTAAACCAGTTAACGGGGAAAACTTTCAACATCAATTTCGCAAGAAACCAAAAGAGGAATCCGAGTTGTCTTTAAGATTGTTTGAAAATATTGTGTGATTTCGGTCTCTCAGAAATCATAATCATGCAACAAACAAAATACTAACAAGAAGAGAGTTAGAAAGACTTACCGGATTGGTTGATCGAGCCAAGGTAATCCTCTTTCCTTAAAGACAATTCATCCCCGCATACGGTGCTCACGGTTCTACGGATGTCGCCTTCCAAGATACAACGATCACGCCTTATAGTAAGTAGCACCATAATACTATTAGGCCGGCGAATGTTGACAATTACCATGCTCTTAAATGACTCTGACTTTTGACTTCAAAACTTGTTTTTGTTCTCTTCCAACTTCTGTTAAAACCATTCAAAACAATACTAAGAGATGGGTTTATATTGAGTCAATGGTGACTCCACAAGGTGTCTTTTCACCCATAGGTGACTCACCATGGCCAATGGTGACTCTCCATGACACCTATTCATGACTAGGTGTCTTATAGTGAAAAGGCATAACCCAAACACATCTTTTGGAGTTTAAAACTTGAAAACTAATTTTCACTCACATAATAATTTAAACTTAAAATTTCAACATTCTTTTCCAAGCTTTAGCTGAGTCTGTCTGCAAGGGTTGCTGCTGCAATGGTTTGTGTGGCTATTTGTCGTGTTCTGATGTCTGGGGTAGATTGAAATGAGTTTTAGCAGTCGGTAATAAAGGAAGATATGGATACGGGGATATTTAGGAAATGTGGAGTTTTGATTGAGTTTGGTTGTTGGATTTAGCGCGAAGGTCAGAAGAAGAAGGTTACTATGGAGCTGGTTTGCCGTGACTGAATCATGGACTTTGTTGATTGGTTTGAGGTGATTTCAGGGGTTGTTAAGGACAGGGTTTGTGTGTCCACTTCTATGGATATTGTAATACCCAGTATTTTTCTGTACGGATTTAGGCTTCTATTTATGGCCCATTTTGTATATGATGAATATAGAGTCCAATATACATATATTTGTAATCAAATAGTTATCCAATAAAATCTCGGTTTGTGACAAATAAAAATAATGTTGACTTTTTATGTTTTGTTAATAGAATGAAAATGTATTAAATAGTTATAATATATTTATCATTAAAATAATATAATTATGGCAAATGAAAATGAAAGAATTATGGTGGAATGCTTAATTATTTGATTTGATATTTAAATAGGTGTGTACCAAAAAAAAAGATATTTAAATAGGCACGTGATGACTAATTATATAATAGAATATATTATTTATGAAATTAATAAATGAAAAGATTTTGATTTGTTTAGAAAATTAGAATTAGAAAAATAGAATATCATCAAAGGAAAATGCATGGAGTCTAATGAATTCTTTTTGGACACTTAATAGATATAATGGTTGGGAAAATTAACGAATACTAATTATTAATATTTTAATACGTTAATTAATTTACATGGAACGGAAATTAGAAAGTCTTTCGAGCACTAAATACATGCACGAAGTTTAAATAGAAATTCATCATCTTTAATAGTATTAATTAGTTCTTGAATGTCATATATGTATATACTTCATGTATACGGTTTTGATATAATAGATACTAGATTTTTCTTTTCCTATTAACTTTTATGATTTTTTTAAAAAAATATTATCCATGAAAAGTAATTTAATGTATTAGCATTAAGTATTGCATGTAATAAAGAGTATTAAAATTATAAGATTTATACATTCTTTTGAAATAGAAAACGTATGCTAAATTTTGAGAGATAAAAATGTCTACTTTAATGTAATATTTATAATTGAATTAAGTAGTAATTAAATGATATATATATATATATATATATATATATATATAAGTGCATCTTTAGAAAAACTAGAGAAACCAATCCTTTTTCTTCAAATCCATATTCTTTTCTTTTGCTTTCTTTGTCCCTTTGATATATATCTTTGTTAACAATAGAATTTTACATAGTCACCTACCCTAGTTTCTTATGTGAATAATTTGGAGAACAATACTTGGAATGATTTATGGAATGGAAGAAGCATGTTGTTGTATGGATGATTTATTGGTTGGAGCATAAATGTTGTGATGTAAATTATAAAAAGGTAGGTTTACGAACTCATGTTCTTTAAATATTATTTGTGATTGATTGAAAATAATGTCTTCTTCTTTTATCTCAATTATATATAATTGTTGTTTTGATAAAATGAGTAATCCTATAACTGGAATGAAAAGATTATATAAATTAATTGTAAAAAAAAAATAACTATGAAAAGGATAAGTTCATGTTTTACCGTTAGATGGAATATTGTTCCATGCTAACGACGGGTAATGATCCCCGTGATTTTAATGGGTAATGATCCCCAGTAGGAACTTGTGTTTCCTGACCATCAATGGTGGTTGTTCGTGCCGGATAACGAAAATGAAACGGGTAATGATCCCTGAATGCAATGGGTATGATCCTCATAGGAACTTTTGTTCCTGACCATTGATGAAGGCTGTCCGTGCCAAACGATAGGTGGGTGTACGAACCAAGGACATTCATACCATGAACTCAAAAACTAAATGAAATGAATAATAATCCAGAATTAATTGGGTAATGTGAAATTATAATCAAAATTGTTGAATGAAGTTCTTGTTTGATTTATTGCGATGTTAGTATATTTTTAGAGGATGGGAAAGTATGCCTATTGAGCCGTCAACTCACTCCAATTGACATTTTTTTTGCAGATTTCTTTAATGGTGGAAGTGGAACTTAAATTAGATGGATTGTTGACCGTATTATTTTGTTATTATAATTTGATGTATAATTTGGTTATAATATTTTGTCGAGAATGTTGTTAATGTACTCTTATAATTAATTAAATTGATGTATAAAAACAATTCCTTATGTTAAGTACATTAGTTATAAAAAATAAAACTTTTAGTCTCTTTCCAACCCGTAACGCTTCGAGTTCGGATCCCCATACGGGTTCGACCCTGGTCCGGAATTCGGGGTGTTACAGATATTGTGAGTCAAATTATGAATCAAAAAGGGTTGTGCATGAGTAGTTTGAATCGTGGGGCTAATTTGAATTCGAAATAGTGACAACTGATGTTGTTGCGTATTGCAGTTTAAGGCATGTATTGCTGCAGGTTTAGGGGGCATGTGTGTCGGGAGGTTAAGCCTCTATTTAGAAGTCATACAGAATACGGAGTATTGGGTGCATAGTAATGCATTGATTTAGTCCGTGTTTGTAGAGATTTGGGTCCGTTATCTTGCCAAGAAGACAAGTATGAAGGGGGAGTTGTAGCCGTTGGTTCCTGATAACGAACTATGTGGATTAAAGGCAGGATTTGGAAGTTACTAAAACATATAAGTTGGGTACAATCCAACTCATAATTACAGGGAACAAGAGCTATATAAGAAAACGCTAAAACATCAACAGAGGCTACCTACGACTGCGAAGTGCCTGCACCTTTTCTACACAACAATAACTTGTTTGCTGCCTGGGTTTATTCTTCACTCTATGTTCCTTTTAAACAAACTTAATTAAGCCTTTGTTAAGAACATTTTATTACGAGGAGCTAAAACAATCTTTGATTGAGGATGATTTCAAATCCCGAAATATGAACTCATGATCGATATGCAATAGCTTTTTCTTTTGCCATTATTTCCGTTATTGTTTGATTTCTACTTTGCCAATAATTTTTATGGATTATTTGTTGATTGTTTAAGTTCTAAATTAAATAGTTGATTCATAATTCCATTGCTAGTTTAGATTTTCTTCGACCCGTAATTGTCTATAAACATAAACACAAGTAGCAATATATGGGTATTGATGATGGGACTTTGTTAAATACCCATATGTAGAAATTGACACTAGTAGGTGATTCATGCTTTTGAGTTCATCACTAGGAGAAACCTTATCTAATAAAACTTAGAGTACTTGTTTAAGTCATACCTAGTAATCATAACTCTAGGTATCTTGAATAAGTAGAATCCGGTGGTCGAGCGCTTCCGAATCCGGTGAGCTTAGGAGATAATAACGGGGTAATTGAGCATACTAATTATCATATGGTTGTTAGTAAAAACATAATGCAAATAACATATTATATATATATATATCGATTTGGTTTATGTTTCGTGGTTGAGAATGAATCCTTAGTAATCTCATCTCATATTTGAATACAACTTTGTGATTTTCAGAATTTCTACAACAAAATCTTCTTTGCTAAGAATTCTTTTATAACAACTTTTGCTTCATACCTCCCTTGGGACGAATCTGCTTTCATTATATTACTTGCTAGTGTAAAGAGAAGTAGAAAATATTATTTTCCAGTTCGACACCTCGTCAACAAATGGGAAGATTTGCCCATTTTCACCCCACATGGGGACTGATAAACTAGTAAAAAGGGTTGGCATACCCTAAAATATGAGGGTTTTCCCATCGCGTCTCAACCTGAGATGATCGAGTCATATTGAGTCGGTTGGCCTCAATTGGGCCCAGGATCGACTCATATGGAGATGAGTCTCATCTCACACTAAGACAAGCAGCTTAGTATGAGCCGAAAATGGCTAGTCCCTTCCAACAACTCTTCTTTCATTCCCTATAAATGCAACCAACTTTGAACTCCAAAATTACAACTTCTTCACCTTCGGATAAATATTTGATGGGGGAATTTTCTGATGGGGGCATGGGGACAAATCATATCTTGAAATGTTTCTTTGTGATAAATTGATTCCATCAAATTATGTTTCCGAATATATAAAAAGAAGTGTATTTTTGGTGAAAATACTGGTTATGTTTGAAAAAGCGGGGGGTCTAACAACCACGCCCAATATTTCGTTCGGCAATCTGTATGGACAACTCGAATACAATTCCAATAGAATCAACTAGACAGTCAGACTCAATCATGGAAAAGTATCCAAGAGTTATGTCTCAATTTCTCAATGTAATCAGCAAATCAAACAGATAGAATCCGCGATCCTGATTATTATGAGAAACAATTTGAATGGTACCAAAGACCAATGTTCAAGTGTCAATCAATTTCAATCAACAACCAAAGGTTGGATTTACCAATTGATTGAACTACGAACAACCTGTGATATTTCAATATATAAGCAAATATAATGCAGAAAAGAAATAACACAGACACCAGAAATTTTGTTAAAGAGGAAGCCGCAAATGCAGAAAAACCCCAGGACCTAGTCCAGATTGAACACCACATTGTATTAAGCCGATACAGACACTATCCTACTACAAGATTAACTTCGGACTGAAATGTAGTTGAGCCCTAAACAATCTCACACTGATCAAGGTACAGTCGCGTTCCTTAGACTCTGAATCCCAACATGACTCTACGCACTTGATTCCCTTAGATGATCTCACCCACAACCAAGAGTTTCTACGACCCAAAGTCGAAGACTTATAAACTAATTTGTCTCCCACAGAAAAGTCTATTTAGATAGATAAATATGTCTCCCACAGAAATACCCATGAAGTTTTCTTCCGTCTTATGAAAAATCAAGGTGCACATGAACCAATTGATAATCCGGTCTTATATTCCCGAAGAACAACCTAGAAATATCAATCACCTCACAATAACCTAATTATATGATAGTAGAACAAGTTATTGTGGAATCACAAAGAATGAGACAAAGAGCTTTGTGATTACTTTTTATATCTTACATATTGGAGATAAATCTTGAGCCAATCTTATAGAAGATAGTACTCAATACGATAGAACAAGTAAGATTAGAATACGCAATTACAGAGAAAATAGTTGGATCTGGTTTCAGAATCCCAATGAAGTCTTCAAGTCGTTAACCTAAATGGTTTTAGGAAAAACCTAGGTAAATGGAGAACCAAATCTAGTACGCAACTAGTATCACACATGAGGTGTAGGGATTAGGTTTCCCAGTTACTAGAGTTCTCATTTATATAGCTTTCAAATCAGGGTTTGCTTAGTTAGCTTAAAAACAAAAAATTCGTTATTCACCGTTAGATGAAATCCTAATTTAAGATGCAAGCTAAGTTTTGCTTGAAACCAAAGCAATATCTCTCCATCGTTATATGGACTTAGCTTTTCACACACAAATGAAATATACTTAATTTAGATATGGGTAACCGTCCCTAAACGTGTACATGAGGTTGGTTCAATAGTAGTTAATCAAAGTTAACCACATGAACACTTTTGTTTAATCCACATTCATCTAACACATCTAGATCAACATGATGAATAATCAATCATGAATGATAATCAAATAATCTAATTGTGTTATTCATAAAGTTGTTCAATTGTTAACAATCACATAGAAGTATATATGATCCAATTGAAGCAAAATCGGAATGATTCAAAAGAATCAATTCATGAACATTTAAGCCACGGTTTGCAAAGATTGCATTCCTTATTATATAAATGTATGGGATATTTTGACTTTGAGTCACAAAAAAGTGACCAGATGATACGTATGATCTCTATACTTTGATAGCTATTACTATAAAGGTGGAATTCAGAATAATAATAGACGAGAAACTTAGAAAACAGAACACAAGTAGTGATTCGAAGAAATTTATCTTCTCTAGATTATGAACAAGAAAACGATTTACATTTATCTCTTTGTTACGCTCACAATATCTCTAAACAGTAGTTAACCCTAAACTGTTTGCTAAGCTTGCTTTTATAATAATTAATTATCTCACAAACTTCTCTAGGTTTTCTGTGCCTAGTATTCTGTGTGTCTAGGTGCGTCAATATCAAGGACACACTAACTAGATGTCTTTAGTTATGAGCTAAACATCCCTATTTATAGGCTTGGTTTGGTTTCCCAATCCTCTTAGGAATATATTTCCTTTTGTAGGACTAATTCCTTTTCTAGGTATATTACCTAAACTAAGAATACTGCTCAAAACAATACTCCTTCCTAAACTAGGAATTTATCCTAAACAAGGAATCCTTCCTAATATAGGATTTTATCCTCAATTCGTCTTGAGGATCACTAGTTCCCAGGGAAAGGAAGATACACATGTTTCACCAGAGGGTCACGAGTAAATTTTAATTAGATTTTGGGTCACAAGACCGTCATTGACCGCGTTAACAATTAGGAAATTCAATTAAATAAGGAAATGACCGATTAAAACCTAGGGATCGATCTATTTACTAACTCTACCCTTTATTATCTGTTAAACGCAACATCACCAGCTCGTTCTGCATCACATTCGAAAGTAACAAAAGAAAACAGAGAGAAAAATCTAGTTTTGGTGAGGAAACAGTTGCAATATCTCTTCATGTTGAGGAACGACTGAATGTTTGAGGTTTTATGTGTATTTGAGTTATTAATTTGAGTTAATCTTCCAGGAAGATAAATCGAAAAGTTTTGATCGATCAAATTTGAAGGTTTCGAAGTTAGGAAGACTAACCAATGGTTTGTGGAAAGCAGTAAGCACACGAAAACCCACCCGAGCTTCCTAATGTCTAGCCATTACATGAGGTTTAACCTATGATTCAAACTTCCTCCTTCTCATCTTCATAATTTTCTCATTCATGAGCATCTTCAAGGCCACTATATAAATTATAGAAATTGACTGCAATATTGAAGTAATTAGTTTTAAAGATCTAAAAAGAGAAGACAAATCTAAGGTCCATTTGAATTTGGTTTTGAAACATGAAAACTCAAAATTTTATTTAGGGTTCATCAAATTTGGGGAATTTTATGTCAAAAAGGGAAAAAAATGATAGAGAGAACAAATAAATTACAGAAATGTTATTAAAATTGGATGAAATTCATTACAATGGTGTTCTTATGTTATACTATTCTGTATCAGTCTCGGTTTTCATCTGTCTCTGCACCAAAGTGAATACCTACATGGTGTTGTGATATTCATTTATGAGACGAAAGATGATAGTTAATGGAGTGTCTAGGGCTTGTGAATTGTCAAAAATGTTTGGTTTGTAATCGGATTTGAATTTGGTGCAGGGAATGAGGTAAAATGGGTTTAGGAAATCAATAGCAAGCTCAAAATTGGATCATCAGATTTTTGCACACAAGGTGCTTGTGGAAAGGCATGAGTGAGACTTTCGCTCTACCACCACACCCTTTAGACGTGATTTATTGATTAGTTCAGACCGTTAGATGCAAACGGCCATTAACGGCGTTAATTAAATACAAATTATTTAAAAAATTAATTATTTTCCTAACGGTCTTATGACCCAAACCTAGTTAAAATTTACTCGTGACCCAAACACAATTCTGGTCACTTTTTTGTGACCCAAAGTCAAAATATCTCTAAATGTATTTGTTCATGAGTATGAAATCATACTTTTCCGATTTTAGAACTTGAACCACTTAAGTTTGCGAACGGGTACGCAAACTTAAGTTCAGGACATTGGTCATGAACCAACAGTTTGCAAACGAGTATGCAAACTTTAGTTACGGACCAAACTCAGGTGAATAAGTTCGTAAACGAGTATGCAAACTTAGTTCCAAGACTTCAACAGTTAAATCAATTTGCGAACGGGTATGCAAACTTAAGTACCCTGACTTAACAGTTGAAACAGTTTGTGAACGTGTATGCAAACTTAGTTTCCGGTCCTGAATTATATCAAAGCAGTTCGCACACTTAGTACACAAACCGTAATGTATCTAGACATGGGTTTTAGCTCTTAACTCCCATTCCAATCATTGAAACATTCCTAGAAGACGACAATGGATGTATCACATATACCATTAGCTAATAAGCAATTTTCAAGTGATCGAATGATCAATACGAAACTTTCCAACTCGACATCAAATGTCTGTCTCAAAAAAATCATGTAAAATATTTTAAGGAAATTTTCACATGATCATCTTTTGACATAAAGTCAAGAATAATGATGAATGTATCTAAGACAGAAAGCTACCAACACGTATTTCGAGAAATAGATAAGCGAGTTATACTCATATCGAAATATCAAATGTGTATGATACGAAAGACTATGTCGTATATGACTTTTGTCTCAATAGGAGATAAGTAAGAATAGAATAGACTCCTGAGGATAGATATGTTTTAGTCTCCACATACCTTTTGTTGATGAAGTTCCTCTGAGTTCTTCAGTAGATCTTCGTCCTATGTTGTAAGCATCATGAAGTCTAAAGCTCATTTATACAATCTATCCTAGTCTGAAACTCCTATAGGTAGACTAAAAATAAAGACTATAGTTTTGATCAACTAAAATTGACAAACAAGCTTGAGATAGAAATGCTTGCGAGTTCGACCGAGCAATACTCTAACAATATTAATTGGTGATATTTTATCCTTGATATTTTTGGTAACAAAATTTGTTAAAACAATTAATAGGAAAAATACATGTCAAGACATGATTTGTCCCCATGCCCCCCCTAAGAAAATGCCCCCATCAAAAATTTATCCTTCACCTTCTACACGCACAATTTTTTTATTATAATTTTACTTCAATATTAATCTTTAGATCTCAAACTCACAACCTCAGTATCTGTAGAAAAACACTCTCAGAAAATAGCAAGCCCATCAGAAACACAAAATACTTCATCACAAAAAGTTTGTGGTCCAAAATACTCGTTAGATTTAAGACTTTAAGGACCACTGTGCCAGGGACAGAGCAAGTGTGACTTTTTTGAGAAAAGTGGGGACCGTGAGAACTTGTTTCCCATCATTTTGAGAAATGACAATTTAGTCCCTAAGAGCAACTCCAGCGGGAGTCTGGGACTAGATAATTTATATACGTCTATCGTAATGTTTTTTAAATATTTTATCAGTTTGTTGTAATAGCTAATTTATATACGTTTAAACTGTAGCAATGAAAAACTCGAGAGGAATGGCAAAAAACAAGAAGTTTGACTTTCAAGCCCGAAGCATGCTTCCACATCCTCAGAAAGTTGAACCGATATACCCTAATTTTTTGAATGGATATCAAGTACCAATACATCCCCTTACGAGACTAGTGGATCCCAACATGGTTCTCAAGGTTCCCCTTATTCTTCACCATAAACAAACTCAAACCTTTACCCCAACACTACTGGATCAGTATGTGGTAATTATAATCTGGATGTTAATGAAAATGCTGATAGATGGGATGGAGTGAGTTTGAAAAATAAAAAGAAAAAAAAACTAAGAAAAACGGCTTAGGATGCTGCACAATCATCAACTTCAGAACTCAACCTTCAAGATTGATTTTGTTAAAATAGTTAAGCATAAAAAAAATAGCTTAAGAAATGAAAAAAGGTTGGAATGCGGTTGAAAAGAATATTTTTAATGCACACATGAGAGGAATAATGGCAATGGACACGACAAAGATGAATCGGGAACAACTAAAATCCTGGCAAGATGACTTTGATGAAATTCAAATACAGAAAGCACAACAACATCCAACACCAGTTGATAGTGATTCTGATGAGGAGAACACCTTAGATGAGGATAACAGTATGCCAATACACTGGCTTAATAATTAGTTTTAAATTCTGGATGTAGTAGTGAAGTAATCCTTTGTTTTATATTTAATTTAATCCTTATTTTCAGTTTCAGTATAGTGTTGGTTTTTTCCATTTTGACCCTTAGTTTCAGTTTCAATTTTTGTCTAAATCAAATTACACAAATTATATTATATCAAAAGCAAAAAAAACTTAATCATGTTAAGGTTTCTTCTTTCAAAGTCATCCCACCAATGTGCAGCGAGATAGTCCTTAGTCTTAAATGTAAACCACTGTTTTGAATTCTCTCTTGATGGAGCACCCCAGGCGGATTGAACTTTTTTCCTCCAATATTTGTCTGGATAACTTTTCCAACTGGTATCATGTCGAGTTTCCTCGATTACCATATTATGAAAAATGATGCAGGTCAGCATAATTTTATTCATTTCTATTGGTCTAAATGAACGATATGCTCCACAAATATACAGAACTTCCTCTTCAAAATTCCAAATGCTCTTTCGACATCCTTCCTATACAATATTTCCTTTATGTTAAATAACTTTTGATCAAGGTTCTCCTCGTGTTGGGTACCCCAGGTAAACTTGAACTATAGTTGACCACGCTGGATAAATTCTGTGCGCCAAAAAATGGCCTATGTTATAGTCATTATCGTTGATAGTGAAATTAGTAACTATAGAATTTTCATACTTCAATTCTTCAAACAATGGTGATTTATGCAAGATATTGATGTCGTTGTTGCAACCTGGGATGCCAAAAAAAGCATGCCATATCCAACAATCATAAGAAGTCTCCGCTTCCAGAATCACAGTTGGTTTGACTAGTGGCTCTTATACTAACCTTGCCAAGCATACAGACATCCATGCCACACTAAATGCATGCAACCAAGGATACCTAGCAATCGATCGACATTATCTTGCGTTAGTTATCGTAAAAAAAAGATGGAGCAAAATTATTGACTACGGTCTCACAAAAAATTATGAGATTTTCGTATGTTGTTGTTTTGGCCATGCGACTGTACTCATCATACGCATCCCCAGGCACACCATAACCTATAATCCTTAGGGATGCAATGACCGTTTGTTCAGGTCCTCGTATATTTCGTGCATCAAATCGATAGTTGAATTTAGGGTTTACCCGACAAAGCTCTCCAATAACCCGCATGACCAAGTGTTGTGGCATGAGGTGGCGACGTTAAAAATCTTGATCCGAGTACACACTTTATTAATGAAATGATCACGCATCATTTGTTCACGTCCTTCATCTCGAAATCTCCACTTCTTCTCAGCTGTTGCATAAATCTTTGTTGTTGTAGGAAAAATGTTTCCACTAATGTTTGCGCTTCTTCATTTTTCAAATTAGGATCTATAATGAGTGAAACGGCTGATAATAATAAATATATTTTATAAATTGTAACATTTTGTATCTAAATAGAGAATGAATAATATTTGAATGTGCAGATTTGTGGATTCCGTGTGTTTATGGGTAGATGTAAATATAATCGTTGGACACGACTAAAAATTTAGTCATTATCGTAACAGCTTGGGGCGTCACACTCCAATAGAGGGGCTTCACTTGGATTTTTAGTGTCCAAAAAAGTGGTTATGGGATATCCTAATACAAATACAAAATATCTAGATTACCCTTTAACTAAAATAAAAACTTAAAAACCTAATCTTTTCTATTCTAACTCAAGAAAAAAACTTCTCCTCTTCTCATTTTTATCTTCCTCTCCTCCACAGTAACTTCAATTTACTTCATCGTTTTCGATTAATCGGCGATTCGAAAAACTCAACATCGTCGGATTGAAATCTCTACTAAATATGAGGAGGAAGCAAACTGATTCCAGTGATGGTAATAAGCATCTCAATCAACCACCTGACCAACAAATTCATCCTCAACAACCGATTCAAGCAACTGAAGAATCAGAATTTCAAGCTCCTCAACAAAAACCCATGGTGTATATTAGGTAATAATCGAACAAACACATCATTGTTTACTCATTTTTGTGCTTAAAATAGGTTAGATTGAATGAAATCGAAGTAAACTTAGGGTTTCAGTTATGTTTCTGCTAGTGTTATGGCTGGGTTCGGTACTAGTTTTCTAACCGTAACTTTAGTTTATGAAGAACTTACGGTTAGGTTTAGTTGAATTCAAACCACAAAATTTGATTTGCATGTTGTATTACGACTAGGTTAGTTGACTGAATTTTCTAACCATAATTGGTTACGGTTTGGTTCTCTATAGGATAAACAAAACGTAATTTTTCCTGTATCTTTCAAGAAAACTTCATGTTTGATTATGGCTAGGAAAATGCAATGTATTTTCCAATTGTAACTTCTTACGGCTAGGTTTGATTTTTTTAGCGAACCGTAATTTTTTTTACGGTCTGTTTTTTTTTTGTATGCTAACCTAGCCGTAATTAATCCTGTAAATTTTTTTTTTTGTAGATTGGCTTGTGTTTACTAATCCAGTTATATTTCTTTTAATTTGCAGGAATCCAGATAGAGTAAAGACTAAAAAGAAGAGAGGAAATTATTTGACGCCAAAAGATACTCCTACACCTCGCCATGAAATTCATTGTGGGGTAGATTATAGAGGTATCCACAAGGATGCTAAGAAGAAGAAGGATATGATTGAAGGAAGTAGCTCAAGATGTCCCGAAGCACCTCAAGAGGAAGATAATATTTTACAAGATCTAGAAATTGAAGGGGAGAAATTTGAACTACCGGTGATATCAGAAGGTATACTTGTGATTAGGGATATACCAAATGAACAAGAATCTGATGATCAAGAAGAAGAAGAATTTGTTGTTGAAGGCAAAGGGAAACAAGTTGTTTTTGCTTCACCTGAAGCTACACCTCAACCTCAAGTGAAGGAACAGAATCCAAGGAAGAAACCTTCACCAAAAGGCAAGCATATTCCTAAAGGCAGAGACATGTTGTTGCCTAATTATCCATATAACTTAGACCTTTCAATTTTAAACAAGACAAGTACTAGGTTAGTTAACTAGCATTTCTTGTTAAGGTATTCGATTAGACTTGAATAACCGAAACCTCCACTTTGATAAGTCTAACTAATATCAGAATTAACTTAATTTCTCTTATCCGGAATCGAATTGGATTAAACAACTCATCCCGTAATCCTTTTCTTTCGTTAAGCCATAAATAATTCATACAAACCAAATAAATCAACTTGCAAAATTATTCACCTCAACCGGAAGCAATTGAATCAACATAAGCATTAAAACACCGCAATTGTATCGAAATTTTGTAAGCCTAAACAATTGATATCATACAAAAAGCAAGATAACAATAGTTTTTCTTAACCGAAACCAATTGAATCACACACACATCCATACACACATCATGGAATAAAACATCAATCGCACCAAAATTTTGTTAAGCAAAAGCAAAATATATATGAAATAAAAATCAGGATTTTCTTAAACAGCAAAACAATTAACTAACAACATTGTTGCCTCAAATTTCGCATCCACTTCTCCAATAAGTTTGCATCTTCGTCCAGGGAGAATTGATATCGGAATATCATCATGTTGTTATCCTTATGAAAAAAAATAATAACAACAACCAACCTTTACCAGAGAAAGGTTGAAAATCGGTTTTAACAATTGCAAGCAAAAGTTGAAAACCGTCGAAACACATATGCTTTTATGCTAAACCAAAACCGATTCAACATATTGTGACTTTTTCACATATTGTTTCTACCAGAACCCCTCATGATCCTTTGATAAATCCTACCAACATGGGCTAGAACTTAATCCTGCTAAATCAAAAAGTCACCAAAACTATAAGGGTTCACAAAGTTATGAGATTGAATATCAAGGTAATAAAACCGAAATCAAACATCCCATAAACATCCATAAGTTCTACAATACTTAAACATGCGAGGAAGAGAAACAAGTCTTACACACGTTATTCATTAATTTACATAATATTACATATTCAGTTTTAGACATTAGTCAGAGATGTCCAAATCAACATATTCTTCTTCTTCTTCTTCTTCTTCATCTTCTTCTTCTTCTTCAGAGGAGGTATCTTTGTAACTGTCAGAGATAACATTCAGAGCATAGGTAAGATCTGGATGTGTTTCTGTTGCTCGATCAATCAGGTCGATAATGCAGTTTTTCTTCCTCTCTAGTTTTTCCTGAGATATTTAGGATCTCCTTCCATTCTGATAGGAGGAGGAGCATGGAAAACTTGTCCCCTCATTTGATTGAGTATTCCTTCTCCTAGTTTCTTTGGGACTTTCACCCTGGCGTTTGGCCAAATAATTCCAAAGGAGCTGCATATTCTTGTGATTAAACAGGAAAACCCAGGAGTTCTTCTTCTGCCTTTTCGGATAGTAATTATTTGTCTAATCATTAGACCACAGAAGTCAAAGTTTTTTACTCCATTGACAAGATGATATACAAGTTCAGCAACATCTCTAGTCCACTTGGTTTTATGCATGTTACTAGGACACAAATTTGCAGTAGCAATTTTTCCAAATACTTTTAGATAAAATTGAACATTGTGAAGGAGTAATGAATTACCTGGCCATACTCCTCCAATTTTCGATGAAATAATATCATTCTTAACTCTAAAACTTTCATCCTAACATGGTAAGAAGGTATTCATATAAGGATAGTGAATTAGTTACGAAATTACTTATTTGTTGACTTCAAACGATGTTGTACCGATCATAGTACGACAAGTACAACCTTCAAAGTTCATCTCATGCATATTAGCAAAGAAAAGTTTGACAAGGTCCGGTGTTGCCCTGAAGGAACTTTCATGAATGATACCCCATTCACGTTGGGTCACAAAGTTCACATAATGTTTGTCCGAAACATCAACAAACAACATTTCCATGATGGGTTCCTTGATTGAACCGAATTTCCTAGCACACTCATCATTCACAAAATATTTTTGAGAACTAACATCATAAACAAGGCTAGGCACATCAGAATGTTCAACCCGTGAGAAAATTAGGTTTGAATCGACACTTTTGATCAATTTTGATTCATTTGTTTTGGATAACTCAAAACAAAAAAATTTAGATTCATTATTGATGTCTATCACAACATCATCTTCAAGAAATGACTCTTTAGAAGAATGATCAGAATCATCATTATGATAGATTTTATATTCTTCGGAGTAGTTCATTAAATACCCATAGATGAGTTGGTTTCCTTTAGAATCATTAGTTCTTTTGGAGATTTCTAATTCCATGAGAAATTCATCAACCTCATTTTGAACCCTACTATTGTCCTCAAGGATCTTGAGAGTTTTATCCAAAGACTCATCTTCCTTCTCTTCATATATCTTAATCTCATTTTTTAATCAGAGAGTTGTTTTTCCATTTTTGCAAAATCTGACAGCTTTCTGATGATTTTGCATGAGGCATCCTCTATGAGACTGAGGTATAATCGACATTCATCAAATGTCCAAATTTCTTTGGATCTAAGAGATTCCATAATTTGGTTGTCAGAAAACTTGGAGTAATCAATTCCTACTAACACGTTAACTGAATCATCCATTAGATTCTATTCTTATAGGTTGGATCGTACCAAACACAGATTGTTAGATATTTTCGTGTTTTCCTGCTCTGATACCAATTGAAAAGGCGAGGGTACCCAAATATACCTCAAGCTAAAACTTTTCCTACCTATAAGTCCTTTCTCCGAAAGTGATTGTCTATAGACTGAGTCGAGACAATGCAACTAATCGGTTCACACTTCGTGTGATCGTCTATGGATACGAGATCGAGACAATACAACAATGAAGTATGTTTACTTGATAAAAAGGTTCGGACTTAACTAAACACAATAGGATTGCTTATCAAGTAAATGGGAATTAACGTTTGTGTAATTTACTTTAATTATAATAAAATAATTATAATGCGGAAATATACAGTAAATGACACAGCAAGATTTTGTTAACGAGGAAACCGCAAATGCAGAAAAACCCCGGGACCTTGTCCAGAATTGAATACTCTCAGGATTAAGCCGCTACACAAAATTAAACCAATTTCTTACCTATAAGTCCTTTTTCCGAAAGTGATTGTCTATGGACTGAATCGAGACAATGCAACTAATCGGTTCACACTTCATGTGATCGTCTATGGATACGAGATCGAGACAATACAACAACGAAGAATATTTAGTTGATAAAAAGGTTCGGACTTAACCAAACTCAATAGGATTGCTTATCAAGTAAATAGGAATTAACGTTTGTGTAATTTACTTTAATTATAATAAAACAATTATACTGCGGAAATATAAAGTAAATGACATAACAAGATTTTGTTAACGAGGAAACCGCAAATGCAGAAAAACCCTGGGACCTTGTCCAGAATTGAATACTCTCAGAATTAAGCCGCTACACAAAATTAAACCAACTTCGTATAGTTGATACCAAGCAACTAAACATATTGTTCACCTAGTTCCGTTTGTATTCCCACGCCTCCGACTTATGAATAAGTCACGTACTTGGAACAATTCCTTTGGTTCGTATTCCAAACAGTAAAGGAACAACAAATCTGTTTGGTATTAACTCTCTTCAACCAAGTGATATGAGTCGGACAAAGGCTTTTCTGTTTATCTTAACATAAACTCCTTCTTCGGGTTCTTAGATCTATCTTATGTTCAATCACCGAAGTAATTGTTAAGATTTTGCAATCGATACTTTTAATCACCAAGAATTGTATTGATGCCGATCTACACAACTAATCAATCCAATCTACCACAAGGATAAACTGACTATAGTTGGATCCTCTTATACCGAAACAAGTATTGTGCACACCAAAGATTATGAACCCCAAATCAGAAATCTTCAATATCTTCTTTGTCTTCAAATCTTCTTAGATCTTCAATAAACACCTGCACACAACAACTTGAATCTCTTGTGATCAATCACGCACAGAACGGAGTCTGTTAACAATGGATTATCACAAGATCTTCTTTAGCACTAAGAACAGTCTAAAGATCCCTGTTGAAACTTCGATCTAGTTTGAGTGAATCTTATATCAGAAGAGAAGATTCTCAAGCATAAACAAACTAGGTGCAATCTAAGTTCAACCATCAGTAGTCAATCAAATCAATCGTAAACACAAGATAAACCGCAATTATCTAGTTTCCCACTAACGGTACTCGTAGAGCTTCTCAATCCCAAAGAAGACTTTAAATTGAGTGGCCGTAAGAGATTTCGCCTAATTAGGTTACTCTCCTCTCCGAATAGGCGGCTACATCGGTAACAACACAACCGAGGAAGTCTGTTGTCATGAAGGATTAGTTTGCTAGAAATGCAAACTTCAAGTATTTATAGACAAGGAAGTTTGGACACCAAGGAATTTCTAAAACCGAAAATATTCTCAAAGATATTCAATATATTCAAATTCGGTTTCCATAATTCTTGGAAATGCCCTGTCCAAAATAATGACCAAAAATCTCTTTGGAAAATCTCAACTAGTAAATGCACATTACTAATTCTCATTTTCCTAAAATAAAATTAACAACCTTAATTAAAAGATTCTTAACTTATTTATATTTCGATCCTGGGATTTTCTTCCTGTAGATATTAAGGAATAACTTTGAACAATGAAAGATAAACATTATTGTACGTGTTCAAAGTATGTCGACATCCTTACTTTGTAAGTCCTCTTTCATACCTACAACCTTGAAACTGATTTTCCACACTTCCAAACAAGTTTAGAATTGGTTCATCTGACTTTGAAGAACTATGCGATTGATTAAGAAACACTTAATCACAAATCATGGGTTCAACAGTTCTACCAAAACAAGTTTCGGTTCTACCTCCACGTGAGTACTGTGCATAGTCACACTAGCTTTCCAAAATTCGTTTGACTAGGTACTAGGATTGGTTCCCCACATATATATGGTATCCAACTTATATGTGTTGCACATGTCCATAGGATCGGTTCCCCTTTGCCTAAAAACGTTTTGCACATGTCCATGGGATCGGTTCCCCTTTCTGCTAAAAACTTGTTGCACCTCATACAAGGATCGATTCCCCTTTGTGATGTGTTACACCTATTCATATGATCGGTTCCCCTTTAACCATATTCGGTTCAACAAATCACAAACTCGATCATACCATCTCAGGTGATTACTTAAGATCGGTTTCACTAATAAATACCAATACATAAGTCAGGCCTTTGTGAATAGTTTTACCAAGAACACAAACAAGTCGTGATTGGTTATACTAAATCACACATATTGGATGTTCACAAGATATGCAATGAATAACAATCCCAATAACGCCTGGTGATTTCCTTTTCGATTCATAAACAAGTTTATGAACTTACTTCCTTAAAACACATGTAAAAAAATTGTTTCCTAGGATGAAATCCTCACTTCATACCCATACATAATCACAATAGCATTTAAACGATTAAGTCGATGTCTTATCTACAAATTTTAATGGTTAAGCAATAAACTTCATATTTTATTCCTTAATACTATGTCTATCTAGAGTTCAAACATGCTTCGCAGTTTCGTTTTCAATATGCACGACTTGAAAGATACGTTAGGGAATGAAACAGTTCAAGTCAAATATCACTAACCTCAAGTGGAAGGATGATGTTGTCGTTGTAGCTTCTTACTTATTCACTTCTTCAATTCTTCGCAATACTTGTAATGTCTCATATGACCCTATTATCATTCTTTTGTTCCTAGTGAGTCATTCAAAATATTTTCACCACCCTTCACGAACATTTAGTCATCCTCATCATCACTCATATATACTAATGAGGCATTATTCCTCGACATTAGTAGTGCCTTCCAAAATTCAAAGCTTTCCTCGAATCTATTATACCAAGACTTGGACATTTCGTTACAATCGAATAATGGAGGTAATGGGCATCCTTCACTCAATTAGAGGTTGATTAAATGGTTTTCGTGCACGTAACTAATTACCAGTCTTCTTGTTTTATCCGATTTTTCGTCAAATGGTATTCTTGTTGGTGAAAATGTGAAACTCAATGAATTTGAGATGTAATTAACAACGCAATTGAATGCATTGGCGAGTAGTTGGTCGTTTATTGGCATGAACATCTAATACTCGCTTGTCAAACATTTATTGCTGTGTAATCGCTTTTCCCATGCGACAAACCTTTCGTTTAACACCGTCTCGGACTCGTCTTTTTCAAATCTCATCATTGGTATGTAATAATCTCGGAAATCACGTAGTTCCATTAAACATTTTTTCCTTACATAGTCAACTTGTTCACAACCCCAATCTTTCGCGTCTTCAAAGGGTCCAAGTTGATCCACGAAGACGTGGTAACCACAATTCCCATTTCCATGTACCTCATTTGTGGCCTTAATATACTCACAAACAAAATTGGGGAAAAAAAGAGGTAATTTTCATAGATGATATATAAATTTCGGACATATCGACCCTCCTCATCTTTAGGGGGTGGTTTGTAAGTTGCGTTTGGAATACGAACCGTTCTCTTCCTTTCACTTGACGGAAATATTCCAACCATCGGACTTTTTCCTAAATTTCTTGCTAATTGTTTAACACCGTCTCCACCGCCAAGTCTTTTCCTTGTGCTTCCTTGGGATGGAACTTCAAAACCTTTTCCTTTAACTCCCCCATCTTTTGTTCCGCATGCTTTGGAACCTTTTGTTCCGTATTCTTTGGAACCTTTTCCTTTAAATCCCCCATCTTTTATTGTGCATTCTTTGTAACCTTTTCCTTTAACTCCCCCACCTTTTGTTCCAGATTCTTTGGAACCTTTTCCTTTAACATCTTCGCTTTTTGCTAGTTGTTTGAAACGAAAGACTGGACCTTTTCCTTTAAAATCAACTTTGCTTGTTGAACTTTCTTGAGAGGGAGGCTCAAGATATTTTTCTTGTACATTTCGATGACTTGGTTCTCCTTTTTCCATTTGACATGTTCTTCGTTTGTTTCTACCTTGAACATCCTCCTCCATCTCATCCTCCGCTTCATAGGATTTTTGCAACAACTCAAAACCCGAAGGATCTCTTTTCTTTGATTCTTCCAACAACTCCCTTGTTGTTTTTTTTCCTACTCTTCTCTTTTGTTTCGTAGAAGGCCTCCCTTTTCTCTTCCTCTTAGGTGGTTCTTTCATATCGTACCTAGTTTGTGGGTATACGAAGTTACTCAACCATATTTGCCTTTGCCCCCGTGTTAATGTATCATATTTCGCGGCTAGCGCTTTTCCAATGTCGGTTTCGGCAAATGTTCCTCCAAAATATTGATTAACTATTGTTTCATGGAATGATATTTGTTTCCAAAAGGGATCAACATCTTGTATCGGAATAACTCTGTCATTGTAATTGGCTATGACATACTGACATGGGAGGCCCAAACTTGTCATGTTAGGACAAACACTCTCTCTTGCATCAAGGTTACCCATCTCAAAGTGTTGTACTTCTTTCATGATCATATCAATTGCACGATGCGACACTTTAAAAGTAATTCCCCTAAACCAAGGATTGTCTTTCCATTTAATGTGTTTCATAGATCGACATTTTTCAAAATGCTCCTTAACTCTATCGAGATCACGGAGGAAATAATTGTGCATGGCTTGAAATACCGTAACAAATCCAGCATCACCACTATGAAGCTTCTTCTTCAACCGGTTGTGAGACGATTCCACCGTACTTGTAGCTTGGTTGTCGAAGTGTTTATATTGGTTCGTGAATGCGGCTACGGAATTCTCTTTCTAGGATCCAACCAATTGTCCACCAAATATTTCACCATACTTGGATAACTTCTCAAACTATCCAATAACATACGAGATCGTTCTTCATAATCTTCCACAGTGAGAGAATATGCCGTGGCATCCCAATCCTCATGGAAACTAGCCCATCTTAGTTCTGCCAACTTGTCATCCTTCTTGATTTTTTTAGCTTTTTCTTGTTGATCTACCCGTAGTTTCTTTATTCTCTCCATTTCACTTTTCTTTGTTGGGCGAATGATGGTCTTACATTTAGTTTCAATGTTATTCCATAGGTGGAACGTGCAAAGAAGGTGATGAGCATCCGGAAAAACCCTCGCTATTGCATTCAACAATGCTTGTTCCTTTTCGGTGACAATCACCTTTGGATTATATCCCTCCACATACAATAACTTCACTTGTTTTAGGGCCCACACATAACTCTCTTCAAGCTCATCTTCCAAGAAGCAAAACGCGACACTAAACGGAGAGTTGGTGGAAGTTTGTCCAACAATGTCCAAGAAGCAAAACGCGACATTAAAAGTACTTGATTGGAGCACTGCGCCAACTTTATAAACTCGGGATGAGCCAATATGAGATGCTTTATTTGTTTATCCTTATCTTCATCATGGAAAACCGAGTAATTATACTTCTCTCCCAAATGCCTTAATAGTTGCATTTGATTTCTATTTTCCCATTGCTGATTTTTCAATTTTGTTTTGGTGTTGTAGATGGTTGGAAACGTAGAAACATTCAATGGGTTTAAGCGCTTTATATGACCAAGTATATCAATGGGTTTCATACGGTTTTCGATCATGAAACTTACAATCAGTTTTTCTTCATCATTAAGCCGCGCCGCATAAGGATGGGATAACAAAGTCACTTTACTTTCCTTATGACGACTGCATACAACTTTCTCCAAATACCCCACTTTACTTTCCTTGTTGCATTTAAATTGAAGCTTGAACGGGCATTTAGTCTTCTTAGTGAAAGTAGTATTCTTCCTCTTCGTCTTTCTTTTATATTCGATACCTTTTTGACATGACTTTTACTTTCTCCACTACACTCGCAAACCATTTGAAAGTGGCGGTCATTTGTTGATCCATTACAAACTATAATACACATAATTAACTTGCCACGTTCTCTAGCCCATTGCTTTGCCTCATCTTTCGTTTCCCATGTCTATATGGTCTAAAAACTCAAAGTTAGTCAAAAAAATAATAGTGATATGGTCCAAATGAATGAGCAACATATCTTTCCATTAGTTTCAAAAAAAAAAACACCTACCAAGTCATTCAAATAGTGATGGGAAGAATCTTCAGTTAGAATTTTGTTTGCATCAGGTTGAGAAGGCATTGGGATAGGTGGAAGCACGACCTATCAACCAAAATGTCACAACATTAGTCCAAATAAAGAAGGAAAACTATACTTACGTCCAGGTTTTTAGAGCCACGAACCCAACCGTAGTTAGTATTCCAAGCCGTAAAATTTGTATTTCCAACCGTAGGAACAAAATCTAAATCACAGAAATATTTACGGTTGGTAAAGAAAAATTCGAACCCAGACATAATTTATGTTATGGTTTGGAATTGTGTAAAACTCAACTGTAAGACGTGCAATAAATACCCATGCACATAATGAGTTACAATTGGGTTCGTAGTGCCATTTTCTCAACCATAATGGTTCTATGACTGGGTTTTGTCTTATTAATTACCAGTTACGGTTTGGAGTTCATCCAAACCTAACCGTAAATAGTGGTTACTGTTGGTAACGAAGCTCAAACCCAACCGTAATCTGGCATGTAAGTCAAAAAATCTGAATTTCTTTACGTACTTTTGCTAATTTTAAGCGAAATTGAACTCATGGGAGAGAGTTTAAGGCATACATGTTGATTTTCAACCATTGGTTCTTCACTTTGTCGATTTATTTCTTCAATTGGTTGAGATCCATCATCACTTTGTGTAAAACCCTCTCTACCATCTAACAAATTATCCATCTCTTGGTCTCCAACATGAGGTATGTAAAACTTGTTTTCTCTATCATACAAAGATTCACCTACTTCGCATTAGTAACTGGTTTCATTCATTTTGGTTGAGTGAATCAAAATTTAGGTTTTGAAAGAAATCTTCAAATTTTTTTTCTTTCTTCTATCTAGTTTTTCTTCCCACAAAAACTTTGTCTCAGAATTCACCAAGTATATAACAAAATTCATTAATTTAATCATTATCTGATAAATAAAATTAACATTAACTAAATAAGGGTTGTTTAGTCATTACAAAATTATTTTAGATAAGGGGTTTTTGATATTACTTATGGGTGAACTGTTTTTGTCCTATTAGGTGACGCCCCTCTATTGGAATGTGACGCCGCAAGCTGCTACGATAATGACTAAATTTTTAGTCGTGGCGAACGATTATATATAAACATCTACCTATATAAACACACACAATCCACAAATTTGCACATTCAACTATTATTCATTCTCTATTTAGATATAAAATTTTCCAATTTCTAAAATATATTTCTTATTATCAGTTGTTTCATTCATTATAGATCCTAATTTGAAAAATGAAGAAGCGCAAACATTAGTGGAAACATTTTTCCTACAATAACAAAGATTTATGCAGCAGCTGGGAATAAGTGGAGATTTCGAGATGAAGGACGTGAACAAATGATGCGTGATCATTTCATTAATAAAAGTGTGTACTAGGATCAAGATTTTTAACGTCGCCACCTCATGCCACAACATTTGGTCATGCGGGTTATTGGAGAGTTTTGTCGGGTAAACGCTAAATTCAACTATCGATTTGATGCACGAAACATATGAGGACCTGAACAAACGGTCATTGCATCCCTAAGGATTATAAATTATGGTGTGCCTGGGGATGCGTATGATGATTACAGTCATATGGCCAAAACAACAACATACGAAAATCTCATAGTTTTGTTAGACTGTAGTCAATCATTTTTCTCCGCATTTTTTACGACAACTAACGCAAGATGATGTCGACCGACTGCTAGGTATCCTTGGTTGCATGCATTTAGTGTGGCATAGATGTCTGTATGCTTGGAAAGGTTAGTACAAGAGCAACTAGTCAAACCAACTGTGGATCTGGAAGCGGAGACTTCTTATGATTGTTGGATATGGCATGCTTTTTTTGGCATCCCGGCTTGCAACAACGACACCAATATCTTACATAAATTCCATTGTTTGAAGAATTGAAGTATGGAAATGCTTCGGCTACTAATTTCACCATCAACGATAATAACTATAACATAGGCCATTTTTTGGCGCACGGAATTTATCCAGCGTGGTCAACTATAGTTCAAGTTTACCTGAGATGCCCAACACGGGGATAACCGTGATCAAAAGTTATTTAACAGAAAGGAAATATTGTATAGGAAGGATGTCGAACGAGCATTTGGAATTTTGAAGAGGAAGTTCTGTATATTTGTGGAGCATATCGTTCATTTAGACCAATAGAAATGAATAAAATTATGCTCACCTGCATAATTTTTCATAATATGGTAATCGAGGAAACTCGACATGATACCAGTTGGACAAGTTATCCGGACAAATATTTGACGATAGAAGTTCAATCCGCCTGGGGTGCGTCAGCAAGAGAGTATAAAATGATAAAAGAGAGAATTCAAAACAGTGGTTTACATTTAAGACTAAGGAGTATCTCGCTGCACATTGGTGGGATGACTTTGGAAAAAGAAAACTTAACATGATTAAGTTTTTTGTGCTTTTGATATAATATGATTTGTGTAATTTGATTTAGGCAAAAATTGAAACTGAAATTAAGGATCACAATGGAAAAAACCAACACTGATATTGAAACTGAAACTAAGAATTAAATTAAATTTAAAACAAAGGATTACATCACCACTACATCTAGAATTTAAAACTAATTACTAAGCTAGTGTATTGGCATACTGTTATCCTCATCTAAGGTGTTCTCCTCATCAGAATCACTATCAACTGGTGTTGGATGTTGTTGTGCCTTCTGTATTTGAATTTCATCAAATTCATCTTGCCAGGATTTTGGTTGTGCCTGATTCATCTTTGTCGTGTCCATTCCCATTATTCCTCTCATGTGTGCATTAAAAATATTCTTTTCAACTGCATTACAACCTTTTTTCATTTCTTAAGCTATTTTTTATGCTTAACTATTTTAACAATATCAATCTTGAAGGTTGAATTATGAAGTTGATGATTGTGCAACATCCTAAGTCGTCTTTCTTAATTTTTTTCTTTTTCTTTTTCAAACTCACTCCATCTTATCTATTGGCATTTGCATTAACATCCAGATTATAATTACCTCATACTGATCCATCAGTGTTGGGTTAAGGATTTGAGTTTGTTTATGGTGATAAGGGGAACCTTGAGAACCATGTTGGGATCCACAAATCTCGTAAGGGGATGCGTTGGTACTTGATATCCATTCAAAAAATTAGGATATATCGGTTCAACTTTCTAAAGATGTGGAAGCATGCTTAAAGTTTGAAAGTCAAATTTCTTGTTCTTTGCCATTCCTCTCGAACTTTTCATTGCTAAAGTTTAAACATATATAAATTAGCTATTACAATAAACTGATAAAATATTTAAAAATCATTACAACAGACGTATATAAATTAGCTAGTCCCGGACTCCCGCTGGAGTTGCTCTTAGGGACTAAATTGTCATTTCTCAAAACGATGGGAAACAAGTTCCCACAGTCCCCACTTTTCTCAGAACAGTCACACTAGCTCTGTCCCTGGCACAGTGGCACTTGAAGTCTCAAGTCTCAAATCTAGTGAGTAGGATTTAGTTATCCAGGGCGAGTTTGCGTTGTTTCCCCAACCATCACCACTAAACATGATGGAACTCAACTTTTCGGCAACGGTGAGAGCCTATATGTTCCTAGTTCTCCTTCTCTAATGATTTTCCCAGTAACTTCTAGAGTTTCTATGAAATTCAGTTTCCTGAATGTTATCTTTATTTGTCAATAATTGGATATATGCAGCTTTAATCTTATCTCTACTGTGATATTGTTGTTTTCTTGGAGTAACTTAATGGTTAGACCATCTAAACCTTTTAGGTCTGAATTTGGAATGTTTCAGGTTTTGTGATGGTTCTTGTTTTGTTATCTGAGGTTGACAATCAATATAACATGGAATTGTTTCGTTTATTCCAACCAATAAAGAAAGATATACTTACTATTGACATATATTTAGGTCACATTTATTTTGAACATGGAATTGATTCTTATTACAGTTCACTTGGTTTACATATCAATTTTTTTTCTTTTTACTGGATTGGTTTTCTTTTCACTGATATTCCGAAGTATTGAAATTTCAGGCAAATATATCAGCAATTAGATGTTTCTTACATATCAAGAGAGATCAGGCAAAACAAATTTCATTGTGTTCTTTTCCTAATGTTCAACCACGCAAGGCATTTAAATTTGTATGCGTAGCTGCAAAGAAAAGACAAGGTTTTGGGCCCGAACCTACTGAAAAAGAGAAGGTAGAGTGTTAACATCCCTATATCTATTTGTTGGAAATCTAGTGCAGTTCTCTCTATCTAAATAACGATGACATTTGAGTGTTTCACCCTGTCTCCTGATATTTGAGATTTTCAGAATTGTACATGACTTTGTATTCACTACCCTCAGAAAGGTGCTTTTTATAAAGAGTGGAGATAAGCAATTGGTTCCATTATACTCCATACGACATAATTGCAATTTCTGGTACTTACATTTCCAAATCTTGTGAATTTATTATCGCTTGCTTATGTATCTACAGACTAACAAAGGCAAAGCCCCGAGGGAGAATACCACTTTAGGTTCTCGGTCAAGGTACGAGATATTAAAGTATTTATATTTCCATTAGCTGGTCAAAATAATAGAAATTGGGTAAACTATTTTGTTATATCGTATACGTTAAAATGTCAACTTTATTCAATAATGCTAGACAGTGTTGTTGTCTCTTGATGCAGAATTTCAATGTCCAATTCACCTGGCATACCTGTTAATGGTAAACACATTTTCTCTTTTGTTATTGCTTGTTGGACTATTTCATTGCATCTGCTTTGTATATTAACTTCGAGGGATGCTTTTAAGAGTGCACCACTTACCTGTTCCTTACTATGAAATATTTTTCTTCGTAGAAATACCTGGTGTCAGTCCACCTGGCGGAAAATCTACCAGTAAAATCGTGTTAGACCGTGAGTTTGAGCAGCGTCTGGAAACTGTTAGAAGGTTTGAGGATACCAACTTAATAGCCTCTTTTCGTTTATATACACACGCTAGTATGGTAGTTAGCGAGCGTCTGGAAATAGGAAAATTACCACGGCTTTGAATATCTCTATTCTACTCAGATCTGCGCTTAAACAGAAAAAAATAGAGAAAAGCATTGAATATGGAGCAATTGACTATGATGCACCAATTGAGCCAGCAAAAGATAAAGTTGGACTTGGTACCACAGTAAGGCCTTGACAGGTTCAATTGCGTTACATAACCTCAAAAATTGTAACTTTCAGGTTGTGACTAGGAACGCTAATTGAAATTTGATTCTTAAATAGGTTGGAGTAGGCGTGGCGGTTGTAGTTTTTGGTCTGGTGTTTGCTCTTGGAGATTTTCTCCCATCTGTAAGGTATGCATGAAGCGTTATCATCTGTTTTATCAATAATGCTCTTTTTTAATCCTGTTGATTGGAAGGGTCACACAACTTACCAAATTATCTCCTACCAAATGGGAACTCACAACTTTCTATCTGATGGAATTTCAATGCTTTGTAGTTTGTACTTCATGAACATGGTAGTAATCCAATTTTGATTTACTGAAGTTACCACTTTCTTTCAGTTCAAACCCCAAGGAGGAGGCTGCAATAGTCGGAAGCAAGCTTACGGGAGAACAAAAAACGGCTCTTCAGGTAAAACTCTAAGAAATTCTTGGAATCACCTCTTGAGCTCGTGTAAGTTTGGTTGCACATGTATCTTTTATAACACTAGTAACATGGTACTCTTATATATGCCATATTGAGTATATTTGCACATCCATTTCTTCTCCCAAGGGCAATCCTTAAAGGTGGTTTATGGTGTGTGTGTGGGGTGGGGGGGTGGGGGGGTTGGGGGGTGTTGGGGTGGGGTAATGAAGAAGTGAGATATACAGTATTAATTAGATTGGGATCAATTATCAAGCTAAATCATACTGCGATTAACAATTTGAGTTGGATTTGTAGATTCAGGACCGTCCTATGTTCTCAATAAGTCAATTACCGATAGAAAAAGGTTAATGTTGTGCATTCTTGTGTTGTGAAATGTTTGTGCGAGATGGTGCTGATGCAATTGTATCTCTTAGTTCATTTCAGTCATGATTTCAGTTAATGTTGTGCATTCATTGTGAAATGTTCGTGTGGGACGGTGCTCATGCAATTCTGTCTCTTAGTTCATTACAGGCATATTTTCTTATTAGTGTCGTATGGTTATTATAGTTACATCTTGGCATCTTCTTCCCCTTTAGTGATGATGAGTTTTGTGTTTTTATTTGCTGCACTTTGTATTCAGATTAAAAAGATCTATTGATACCTCAGCTCCTAATTTATGGCAGACTAGGCTGCAAGAATATGAGGCAACACTCACTAGCTCCCCCAAAGACCCAACTGCACTTGAAGTAAGTAGCGTCTTACAAAGTTAATTCATATGAAACTGCTAAGGTTTTCTTTCGTTTACGCCTTTTTTTCTTCTTGAAATTTAAACCAAACTATCAGGAAACTGCTTTTAATATTACTACAGTTCCTAAATTAATATGAGATCCTATGTCCTTCCAGTAACTACTGAAACCAAATTCAAACACTCTAAACATTCCACATACTTAATGACTCTGAATTTATCCATGGTTCTTTGTGCTACCACCTTCTACTTACCAGTAGTCTAATAACAGTGCCCTGACATATAAGATAAATTTAAGTTATAGTTCTCTTTAACTTAAAAACTAGTGGTCTTGCAGGGAGCAGCAGTAACACTTTCAGAATTAGGAGAATATAATCGAGCAGCTTCTTTCCTTGAAAGTTTGGCAAAGGTTCATTCTACTTTTTAACACCCCAACAAATGCTTAAGCATCTGATCAGCAAAAATTTCTCACTGCAATTTACTAAGTAGTTTTCGAACATTGAACAACCAACTGTTTTAAAGTTTTGAGCTTCTTTTGCAGGAAAAGCCAGACGATCCTGATGTATATCGCTTACTGGGTGAAGTTAAATATGAGCTCGGGGATTATGAAGGGAGCGCTGCTGCTTATAGGAGTTCTGCATCTGTCAGTAATTTCTGTCCACAGAAGAAAAATGAGTTCAAATTATTTTTGGTTTTAGACCACCACGAAATCTTTTCTTTTGCATGTTACTAGATATTTACCAGTATGTTCCTCGTAGTGTGCATATCGATCTGTTGTTATGGGAACTTCGAAAAAATCTCTCTCAAATGAAACTTTATATGGTGCTTACCTTGTTGATACGTTTCTTGCTATGAGTGCAGGTATCCAAAACTCTGGATTTTGAAATTCTGCGCGGCCTAACGAATACACTCCTAGCTGCTAAGAAACCAGACGAGGTTTGTTAGCAAAATTCTGTGATAAAATTTGGGATAACCGCCTTGGTTTATAATTCAATTAAGAAAGCTTCTTTAAGCATAAATGATGTGTTGGTAACTTTAAACCTTGTATAATTTACTTGTAGGCTGTCCAAGTGCTACTTGCTGCACGTGAAAATCTGAATCCAGGAAACTCAAATGGTTTTGATGCTCAGGCTGCTGTTAGGGGCAACCTAGAACAGGAAATCATGAAGGTTGATCCCATTCAAGTGAGTTGATCAATTTTTTTGAATTCCTGAAGTTATGCCTAGTCTGGAAATGATTGAGTTTTGATTTCAACGAACAAAACTACATAACTTTATATTTGTCAGTTAAGTGTTCGTTCACTTTCTGAATCTTGGTATGAGGGTAATTATCAGGTCGAGTTACTCCTTGGGAAAGCTTACTCTGACTGGGGCCACGTTAGTGATGCTGTTACTGTTTATAATCAACTCATCTCTGCACATCCTGATGACTTCCGAGGCTACTTGGCAAAGGTTCCTTGTCTTTACATTTTTTTTTCCTTTCCTGTTATTAGGTTTATATTTTTCGTTTACTTCATTTTAACGTGTTCTGCATAGTTTCTGCCTTTATTATATTTAAGTGTTCCATCTGGGTGTCAACATATAGATTCCAGCTCCGTTACTTGTTACTTGTCTATCCAGAACCTGATACTAAAAGAACCAATCGTACTTTTTAATTTCATTAGGGAATATATTTTTCATGTGAATTTTTTTCTTTGATGTTTCTGCAGGGAATTATTTTGAAACAAAATGGTAAGGTTGGGGATGCGGAAAGGATGTTTATTCAAGTGAGTATTAAGAACCATGTTTGTCTAGTTAATAAATTCTAGTGATTTGGTGAACCGGTATTACTTCTCGTAGTACGTTTAGCGTCGTCTCAGCTTATGATTTGTGGTTAAAAAATCTCAATTTTTATTGCTTACATTTATACTTGTGACAGGCATGGTTCTTCGCACCAGAGAAAGCAAAAGCATTTGTGGACCGCTATTCACGATAACAATCTCTCTGACTGTGTGTGTATATGTATCGACACATAAGAACGGAGCCTGCAGTAAACTGAACCATTCAGCCTGCAAGCTGGAGATTCTGTACTGTTGATTAATTTGTGACATCTCAACTCGACCATGTTTGGCAGTGTGGATCTCAATTCCTACTATTATTAGGAAAAAGGGTGTTTTGTTGGGACTTTTAACTTAAATATCTCCTGGTACAAAAGCAAAGTAGTAATAATATGAGGTCAATATGTTAAGTGGTGTCCTAAGTGTGACATGTTCCAACTCAAGTAACCAGGTGCCCTCTACTAGTAAAATGAAATGTGAGTTTGGTATTGTTGTGAGTTTTATAGAAATAGAAGTGATTTTCTATTGTGCTGTGTTACTGGTTATGGTGTGAAGATAAAACAATTGGACGTTTGGTAAACTATAACACGCTTAGTGTGGTACAACCAATAAACTGTAAAATTCTGCTTGGTAAATTGTTATGTTGAAATTGTTACGATGTGTTTAATGACGAAAATAGATATGCTTAAAATTATTTTTAAATGACATCTATTAATAATAAAATATATTTTTCATTTTGATTATTTTTTAAATAAATATAAAAAATAAGATAATCTATTCTTTTTGTTTTAATCATTTAATTAATTTAATTTAATTTAAATTTTTATTATTGGATAAAGAGTTGATCTTATTATATTATTTTATACAAAAAAGCATATTAGTGAAATAGTTACACATAAACAATAAAACAAATATTTAAGGATAAGTTATGTTATTTCAGTATAATAACGAGGTTAAAATAGAGAATCAATTTGTCAAAACTAAGTGGGTTCACAATTTTTATTTTTACTGCTTTTAAAAGTTATTGCTGAGTAGCTTCTAAAAGTTGACCTTAAACAGTAGTGCTTTTGGAGAAAAGCACTTTGAAAAATGTTTATCAAACACTTTTTTACTAGAAAATTCGATAAAAGTTGGTTTAAAAGTACTTTTGCAAGGAAAAAAAATAATCTGAAACGGGCCTTAAAAGATCGAGATTTATGTGGATAATCAAGCACATGGTTAAAAGGGATGTGATTGGGATCTCAGATGTTTTGCTAGTTTTCTGAAGAAACATCGTCAACGAAGCACTTTTTTTTTTTAGAAGAGAACTGATTTGTTAGAAAAAAGGAAACAAATAATATCAATTGGTGAATGAAAAGGAACATGAAATGACAAGGGTATCAAGTACACCACAATCTTTTCGTATCAACCTATTATAGACACACCTGGTATCATCTTATAAAACTATAAATTGTTAAAAGATTACTTCTTTTTTTTTGGCAAAAGAGACAACTAATTATTATTGAAACATAAGTCTGCCATGGAAGTTACATGCCCATTATTGACATAAGTCTGAGATAGAAGTTACATGTCCAGATTGGCTATTATCTTGAGGACCATACCTAACTATAACATTGGTGGTATTCATACTAATCAAATCTCCCGATATTGGGCTCGTACTTCCTTCTTCATAATTTGAATTTCTGGAAAATCCCCTCTTCATGCCATCCTCTAAAACATTTCTGGCTTTCTTTCCTTTGCCTTCCAACCCCATTAGATCATGGTTGTTTCTTCCGTCTCCA
This sequence comes from Papaver somniferum, assembly GCF_003573695.1. Taxonomy (NCBI): domain Eukaryota; kingdom Viridiplantae; phylum Streptophyta; class Magnoliopsida; order Ranunculales; family Papaveraceae; genus Papaver; species Papaver somniferum. The sequence continues at coordinate 6,250,953 of NW_020622934.1, forward strand.
TTGTTGTTGTTGACATTCTGGAAATGAACCTGATTTAAGTCTCCCAAACTGTACACATTTATCCACTATCCCCACTATCAGTTGCCTTGCTTCTGATTTCAGGATGGTCTTCTTCTTGCAGTAAGAAACAATATGTAGAACTTGTAGCTGTCTTCGAATTCTGATCTAACCTATCTAAGATTTCAAACCAGTTCTTCATTTTTCTAACATTCTTTTCCGACCGAGACCAATCTCTCTCAAAAAGAACTCTTAAGCTATAATATTAGAAAGCATATAGTTGACAGTCTTAGTATTACATACTTTAATTTTAATAAACGAAAAGTAGTTGTAGTGTTTACATCTTGTTAAAAGACTACTGCAACAAGCTGTAACTTGGTAGATAGCTTAAATTCACGACCGAACCAATCTATGAGATCGTACCAAGTTTGATTAACATACAAGTGTATTTACTTCAATTATAAGGGCTATTTAACGTTTGGTACCCTGTAAATGTCCAACACCTAGCTTTGGTACCCAACATTTGAAATATTAAGGGTTGGTATCTTGACCAGATGTTGACTGTCAGAGACTAGGTCTGACTTAACAGTTTTTTATTTTTATTTTTTTATTTCATTTTTAATAATTTAATTATTCATTATGAATTGGTTTTCACAATTGCCCTTGAATTCCATATTATTTTCACCCTTCACAGATAAAAACCACGAGCCCTAACTTTTAAATCCAAATCCTCAATTCTCCATTACCATTCCTTTTGCAAGCCGTTTCTAGAAAACACAATTGAATCGAAGTGTTTAATCCCTGGAACGAATAAATGGGAATCCATATACTCTTTCATGGTACTCAATTTTTACATAAAGAGTACTTTGCTTAAATCAGTAAGAAAATGAGAAGGAAAATTAACATAACTTCATGGGTTATTTAATGGATGGTACCTGGTAAATGACCAACACCTAGCTTTGGTACCCAACATTTCAAATATTAAGGGTTGGTATATTGACCGAGGGTTGACTTTCAAGATTCTTATTTGACCAATTTCTATTTTACTTTTTTTACTTTTTATTAAATTTATTTGTATTTTACAAATTTATCCCCGTTAAAAATCTTATCTTCTTTTTAAATCTATCCCGTTCATCTGTATCCAAATTTCGTTGCATTACAGGTCAACAATCCATTTGAGAACACAATTATGTAACTTGAATTTGGATTCCATTTTTCAACAAAACTCAAATGAATCAAGTCACTATTTTCAATTACAGAAAAAGAAAAAAAAAGAGAGTCAACTTTCATTTTGAGTATCAACAGCTTCACCAACAGTGAACTAATTTGCGACATGGGATTAACGACCACAAAATCAAAATTTATTTATTTGATTGCATCGTCATCTTTGCCATTTTTTTTACTGAACTAACCATCTTCAATCTCCAATGTTATTAGCGTTACAACTTATGATGCAGTTAAATTATGTAAAATGAAAACCATACCAATTGCAATCAATTTCCATTCATATTATTACCAACCCGGTCAGAAATTGACGTTCCAAAAAAAAAAACAATCGTGAGAATCATCGATTAGAGTAAATCTATCAAAAAATATCTCAATATATCAAGCCATACGACGTTGATGATCATCAACAGCTGATATGATAATTTGAAGGTTCATGAGTTAAAAAGATCGGGGGAAGAAGATAAACATTAGGAATTGTTGAGATCATTCACAAAGCTATGCAATTTGTTATCCCTGCTAAAGCTATAATTGCATATTTTGTTGATGAATAACAAAAGAAAAATGGAAGGGGGAAAGCTTGGTTGAGAAAAATATTGCTGGTTTCAAATCTTGTTCGAAATCTTTGGAATCAGCTGCGGTAGTAAAACTTTTAAAGAAAAACATATTAGGGGTTTATGGGTATTTCAGTGAAATTATATAACTTATATAAATAAATTAGGCACTTTTTATTTTTTAAATGATAAAATTTTATTTTAAAAGATAGAAAACTAAAATAAATTGGCCAAACAAATATTTTGACAGTCAACCGTTAGTCAAGGTACCATTCCTTAATATTTGAAATATCGGATACTAAAACTAGGTGTTGGTCATTTACTGAGTACCATTTGTTAAATAGCCCTAACTTCATCTCATCAACTGCACCATCATGAAATTAACCAACCTTTATTTAATGATCTTCTTTTTCTCTAGTATTCATATCTATGGCAATTTTAGTTACCATTGATTTCATGAATACCTATTATCATTCAAACTAATATATACCTCCCAATTAAATTTTGTCTTTTCATCATCAGAACCCCCATTTTTTTCTTTCTGTTTTCACTTAGATTTCACCTTTCCATTTGAAACACTACTATCCATTTGATAAAAATTCAAGCCTCGGTAACAAACACTACCATCCATGTTTATTACGTGTAGCTAATTATCAAACAAATGTAACTATAATGTGAAAGTCATTGATAAATATGATGATATTCACTTTACCGAAATTCCCTAACAATTGTCACACAATCTCAAGAAATCATGAAAGTACAATATTTTTCGATACATTTCCTTGTTTCTTAAATTTTCTTCCTCTAGGGCCAAAATATTATCTAGTCTGAAACAGATAATGCACTAACTGAAAATAACAAGGAAACGTCACTTTGCCACTACATCAATAATGTGGCTAATATACAACAATATTGCTCGATATGCTTGTGCATGCTCCCACTGTTATCATACTTCATAATAGGAGCTAAGTGACCTTTAATGTGCTAACTAAAATCATTCAGTTGCACCAAGATTTACTAATCACCAAGAGCAAAGATACAACGATAGCATGATATTACCGACAACAATTAACATAAATTTTCAAGACAAATAATATCGCCGAAACTTCTCATTTGGGATGAAATTCCGACGTACAAAACATTCATTTTTGTGCCATTCTATTAGCTTTAGTTGCCAATGTACTATACATCCTCAAAACTAAAAGGTCTTATTATCTGTGGTTGTCAAGGCAATGAAGATAACGTATACTAATTACTTCACATAGTGATGTCTTTGGACAGATCACTAATACCATAATTAATTAGAATATGCAATTGAAAACATCGTTCACACATCTCTCACTGAGTTCACCATCCTTCAAGGGTTATCTTTGCAACCTAATTTATTGGTTGAACTCGATGCGGTTCAGATGACATCAACACGCCGACCTTAAATACGGATGCAACCAAAAGAATGGAAACATAAACGTCAAACTTGTCATATATCTTCTATACCATAAGTTTGACACCTTTGGATATCAAACCACTTTTAAGAGAGAATATTTCACCCAATTACTTCAACCAATGACGTCTTTGGACAAGTCATCAATAATGTAATTAGGTTATACAAGTGACTTTATAACCATAGTTCTTAAGAGAGTTTACCCCTTACGTTGGCTACTTTGGAAGCACAATTTTAATGGTAAAATCCTATATCATTCAGGTCACATCGAAAATATGCACCGTAAAAGATAAACTGAAATGTCAAAATTCTTCCTTTGAGAGGAATTAAGACACACATAAAATTTATCAAATATATGACCCTAATTATCGATTTTCAATATCAAGTAACCTTATTTTTCATAAGGTATGACACCTTTGGGCACCAAAAGCATCTTCATATAAGGATACATGAGCTAATTATTTAACTAATATCGAATTAACTCGGAAAGCACACGACAATTTTATCGGTCATGAGTCCAACCCTTTTGAATGGCTACTTTGGTAATCTAAACCAATGGTTAAGCTCCATAAATAAACATCATAGGGTCACATGCATGGCATATTTAATCAACAACTCAACCATATACATAATGATAAAGGCAGACCCATGCATCTTTATGCAAGAAACATTCATCATTTCTTTTATAAAATGACATTAGCTGGTATACATGTATGAGTTGGTCAAAATAGTGTGAGCTTGGTTACTACAATCATTTACTCAAACTTTATCGGCAACATTCACATAAGGTCACCGCCATATTACATTCACTTTCACACTAATCTACAATCAACTTATGACCAATTCATTTTCTTAATTGCCTTTTATCTCATTATAGGTAAGGCCAGCATAAATGGTCAACTCTAACGGCTATTAATGTTGACCTGGACAAACAATCCATTCTCACCTAGTCGGTCATAGACTCATAGCTATAGGTTGGCAAAGACAAACACCATTACGATCCTGATTAAGCTACTTGGGCCCACGTATTCCAGACAGACCCAAACAGATTTTTCGTTCCGTTCACATTTAGTCGGTCGGTCAAATGCTATCTATATTCAAGATAAGTATTATCGGTAATATGCAAAAATCTCGTATAACAGAAGATATGACTTCACACTGTTAGAGTGTTATGTTCACTGTTCACACTTTCGTCGGTCTCGAAAACAAAACAGTATACGTCATCAACATAAACTCAAATTTTGATCAAAACAACATAGAAATGATCATCATCATGAAACAATCAATAAATAAATAATCATAATCATGATTATTTTACTTAATTTGGTTTATTTTTGTATTGATGACATGCTTAACTCTCCACATCATCATCTTCTTCTTTCCAAAGAGGCTGTACAGAGACCGTGATATTTCCTTAATACTCTAAACAAAACTTCATTGATCGTACTAACTTTAATTATCTAGCATGATAGCAATTATAAGGACATATTCTTAAACAATCATTCAATTATCCTTGAGCAACAGAAAGTAAGCTAGAATTATGGTGAAAATTACACGAAACTACGAGTGCACCATGAACCAATCATAACTTTCATGAGTAAACAAGAATAATTCATCATTGCTCTGATACTAACTGTTAGAATTTCAATCATGCTACTAAAACAGTTCAGGCATGAAGTACAGGATCTAGGACTATTCAAGTTTACTACTACATGATTGTATTGGAAATAAAGTTCTGAATCGTACCCGGTTAAGCAGCATATATCTTTAAGACTTTGATTCTCTACCAATTTCTTTCGATCAGTAGCAGGAACAAATTTGTAGAGGATAAACTTTATTCTCTTACCATTTCTATTCTAGTTGCTAGGCATAAATATGGAATTCTATCTATCAACTCTATTATATGGCAAGGAATAGGTTTACCTCCTTGGAGCGCCACAATGGTGCGAGTATAACTAAAGACCAAAGACTAAAAAAAAAGATTAAATTTGGGTTTAGTCCGTCCTGTGGCGTAGTGGATGACGAGTAAATTTGGTCGCGCGTTGATATAAAGTTCGCTTCATCGTCCAGCGTAGATAAAGATTACGCCTGGCATGGGACGTTGATAAAGATAACGCCTGGTATGGGGCGTTGATAAAGATAACGCCTGGTATGGGGCGTGAACTATAGCAACGCCTGTGTGGGACGGAGATTATACGTTCGCCCGGGTTCAAAAAAAAAAAAAAAAAAAATGGGGCGTTGATAAAGACAACGCCCCAAACAAATTTCCTAAAGTTTTAAAACTTTAGGCGTTGACTATATAAACGCCTCTCTTCAGGCGTTAAGAATATAAACGCCTGTTGCCCGCGTTAACTTTACGTACGCCCGACGGGGCGTACATTTAACCAACGCCTCATCCAGGCGTACATTTTACCAACGCCTGTTCGTTGGGCGTTAACTATACGAGTGCCTGATGAGTGGCGTAGACTATATCAACGTCCGTGGTGTAGGCGGAGATTATATAAACGCCTGACTATATTTTGGTTTGGTCTTGGTCACCGACCAAATTTAGTCTGGTTTTTACTCTTTGATCAAATTTTGATCGATAGTCCATCCCACTGTGCCAGCCCACTGGACCAAATATTTGGATTTACTCGTCCATTGCAGTTGCTCTTAGAGGGCCATTTATAGTGATAGTTTCTTCCCATCAAAGATAAGCTATCTAATAGCCGGCTTAAGAGTACTTCTTCGCAGCATTCACATTGCCGCTACTTAGGAAGACTCTAGTACAAGTACATACAGGGGACGTTTCTCTCTACTCAAGTCCAAGAGATGGTTTGTGGGTTTTGGGTCTGTGGGCCACAAATCCAACACTCAAATCATATCAAATGTTCACCAAAAGTTTCATCATCATGGTTGAAACAAATCTTATTACGATTTTGAAATTTCGGCGTAGATGGATTTGGGGTTGGGATTGATTACAGTGGGAAATAATTATGGTTTTCGGGTTACAAGTATAAATATTTTATTATGATGGAGAAATAATTTACCGGTATTGAAAAACATGTTGGTTAAACTTCAACACAGAAGTCACTAACAAGCTGGTTAGGACAAGATTAGGAAATTGATGTAATCCTAAGGGAATTAGAAGTCATCTAGTTCTAAGAAAAGGAAAGACATGTAATAAGGTAATAGGATTAGGAAAAGAAATTCATAGTTCTATATATATATGATCACCAAAGTTGTGGTTGATCATATGAGCAAGATTAGAGCTTGTGTTTAGTTTTGAGAGATTTTCTAAACATCAATAAAGAGAGTTGTCTTTATATAAGCTAAGTTTCATCTTGCAGTTGCCATTAATTGGTATCAGAGCTTGTTTCTGAGCCATGGAAAACGAAACCACCATTGTGGGTGCAAAACAGTTCACGCCACCATCAATACAAGTTCCAATCCTCAACGCCACAAACTACACAGTATGGGCCATGAGAATGAAGGTACTGATGAAAATCTACAAAGTTTGGGAAACAATTGATCCTGGTACATTGGACCCAGACAAAAACAATGTTTCCATTGGATTACTCTTTCAAGCAATACCAGAATGTCTTGTTCTACAAGTTGGTGAACAGGAAACTTCAAATAAAATTTGGGATGCAATAAAGGCACGTAATCTCGGAGCTGATCGAGTTAAAGAATCCCGTCTGCAAACCTTAATGTCTGAATTTGAAAGAGTGAAGATGAAAGACACTGATACTATTGATAGCTTTGCAGGAAAGCTATCAGAGATAGCCTCAAAAGCTGCGTCACTTGGACAATCCATTGATGAAGATAAACTGGTAAAGAAGTTTCTCAATAGTTTACCAAGATCCAAGTATATTCATATCATAGCTTCTCTCGAACAAGTCTTAGATTTAAAGAAGACTAGCTATGAAGATATAATTGGAAGATTGAAAGCATATGAAGAAAGAATCCTTGATGAAGAAAATAATGGAGAAACTCAAGGAAAACTCTTGTACACAAACTCTTACCAACAAAACTCTGCGACAAGAGGAAGAGGTCGTGGAAGAGGTGGTATAGGAAACAGAGGCCGAGGAAGGGGAGGAAGGTTTAACTCACAAGATAGAACAACAAGTCAGAATGATCAAAATCAAGGGAAAGAAAAGAAGGATAGATCAAACATTATTTGTTACAGGTGTGATAAACCAGGACACTTCTCCTCTGTATGCCCTGAAAGAATACAAAAGATGGAAGAAACAAACAAGAATGAAACAAGGGAAGCAGATACAGCTCTTTTCATGCACGAAGTTGTATTCTTAAACGAAGGGAAACTAATACCAAAGAACTACGAATCAAAGGATGGATAAAAGGAATCTGGTATTTAGATAATGGAGCCAGCAATCACATGACTGGTAAGAGACACTACTTTTCTGAACTCAATGAGAAAATCAAAGGACAAGTGAAGTTTGGGGATGAATCTTCTGTAGAAATTGAAGGGAAAGGATCAATTCTATTTCAGAGCAAGACCGGAGAACAAAAGCTTGTCACAAACATCTACTTCATCCCAAACTTACAAAGCAACATTCTAAGTTTAGGACAAGCTACAGAAGTTGGATGTGATGTTAGAATGCGACAAGATTATCTAACAGTTCATGACCCAAGTGGAATACTTTTAGTTAGAGTCTCACGCTCACAGAATAGACTCTACAAGATAAGTCTCATAATTGGAAGGCCATTATGTCTGAATATGAGACTGGAAGATCAGACATGGAAGTGGCACGCAAGGTTAGGACACATAAGCTTTTGAACTTTAAAGGCAATGTCTCAGAACAAGATGGTTCGAGGGCTACCACAGATAAACGATGAATCAAGGATCTGTGAATCATGTTTAGTTGGGAAACAAACGCGTCAAGGTTTTCCAAAAGCAACAACATTCAGAGCCGCAAAGCCATTAGAGCTTCTTCATGCTGATTTATGTGGTCCTATTACACCACAAACCCTTGCAAATAACAAATACATATTTTTTATTATAGATGACTTCTCAAGATATATGTGGTCTATTCTTATGAAAGAAAAGAGTGAAGCATTTGACAGATTCAAAGCTTACAGATTATTCAATCCAACAACGAAAAGAGTGATAGTGAGTCGAGATGTGGTATTCGATGAAAAAGCAAACTGGAACATGAAAGAAACTAATGATGGACCAAGTAAGGATCCAGGAATGTTTCACATGAGATGGGGTCAAGTAATTGATGAAGGCGAAGGACCCATAATCATCAATACCAATGGAAACAATGATGTTAATCAAGAAGAAGAAGTGAATAATGAAAACACTGAGAATAATGAAGAAGTAGTAGTAGAAGAAGAAGAAGAAGAGATCGATGAAATAACTCAACCCATTCCACTGTGAAAATCAACAAGACAGATACAAAAGCCACAGTACCTGGAGGATTATGTTCTTCAAGATGCAGAAGAATGTGAGATTATGCTACTTTCTGTTAATGATGAACCAAGGAATTTTCAGGAAGCAAAGGTCTCGACTAAATGGACACAAGCATGTAGAGAAGAAATTATTTCAATCAACATAAACAAGACTTGGTTTCTAGTTGATAAGCCAGGTGGGGTAAAAGTGATTGGTCTTAAGTGGATCTTCAAAATAAAACTGAATGTTGATGGTACTGTCAACAAATATAAGGCAAGACTTGTAGCTAAGGGATACGTTCAAGAATCAGGCATAGACTTTGATGAAGTTTTCGCATTAGTTGCTAGACTAGAGACAATTCGTCTCTTAATAGCATAAGCAGCATCAAACTCATGGGAAATTCACCACTTAGACGTTAAGACAACATTCTTACATGGTGAATTGCGATAAGATGTGTATGTTGAACAACCAGAAGGTTTTGAAGTAAAAGGACAAGAGCATAAGGTTTACAAGTTATCAAAAGCTCTATATGGTCTAAGACAAGCTTCTCGAGCCTGGAATACAAAGTTAGATCAAATATTAAGAGAAATCAGATTTGTTAAGTGTTCTAAAGAAACATCATTATACAGAAGAGAAGAAAAGGGAACGCTTCTTGTGATTGCAGTCTATGTAGATGATCTATTTTTGACTGGCAACTCCCTTAAGGTGATCAATGAGTTCAAGAGAGAAATGTCATCAAAGTTTGAGATGTCAGACCTCGGAAAACTCACGTATTACCTTGGCATAGAAGTCCATCAAGGAGTAGATGGGATTCAGATTAAACAAGAAGCTTATGCAAGGAGAATTCTGAAAGAAGCAGGACTTGAAACTTGTAATCCAACTAAGATACCAATGGAGTTTGGACTTAAAGTTTCAAAGGCACAAGAAGAAGCCGAGATTGATACAACGAGTTATGGAAGAAATGTTGGATGCATTAGATACTTGTTACACACAAGACCAGACTTGGCTTTCTCTGTGGGAGTAGCAAGTCGTTATATGCAGAGTCCACGCAAGTCTCATGGTGATGTAATAAAGCAGATATTGAGATATCTAAGAGGAACAATCAGTTATGGATTGAAGTATGGTCGAGGAGGATCAAAAGGAATTGTTGGGTATAGTGACAACAGTCATAATATTGACCAAGATGATGGAAAAAGTACAACTGGTCATATATTTTATCTAGGAGAAGCACCTATTACATGGTGTTCACAGAAGCAAGACACTGTAGCCCTCTCATCCTGTGAAGATGAGTTTATGGCTGCAACAGAAGCAGCTAAACAATCAATATGGCTTCAAGAATTGTTGGGTGAAATCAAAGGAAGAGAACCTTAAAAATTTCTTATCAAGATTGATAATAAGTCTACAATTGCACTCGCTAAAAATCCAGTGTTTCATGGGAAGACGAAACACAGTCACAAAAGGTATCATTTCATACGAGAATGTATCGAGAAGGAGATCATCAACGTTGAACACATACCTAGAACTGAGCAGAAAGCAGATATATTGACAAAGGCATTAGCTCGGATCAATTTTGAAGAAATGAGACAACTGATTGGAGTACAAGATATGTCACGGGTAAGGTTGAAGCTTAACGGGGAGAATGTTGGTTAAACTTCAACATAGAAGTCACTAACAAGCTGGTTAGGACAAGATTAGGAAATTGATGTAATCCTAAGGGAATTAGAAGTCATCTAGTTCTAAGAAAAGGAAAGACGTGTAATAAGGTAATAGGACTAGGAAAAGGAATTCATAGTTCTATATATATATGATCACCAAAGTTGTGGTTGATCATATGAGCAAGATTAGAGCTTGTGTTTAGTTTTGAGAGATTTTCTAAACATCAATAAAGAGAGTTGTCTTTATATAAGCTAAGTTTCATCTTGTAGTTTCCACTAAAACAACCAACATGTTCTCGGTAATCCTACATTTGTAGAATGAAAGGAAGTCGGATCTTCTGGTAGTCTTTTCCGATACAGTACGTAGAAGATGGAGTCGTGGAAGGGTAAATATGGAAAATTAATTTTCTTAATTAGTAAAATTATATTTATTAAAGGAAAATAAAAAAAAATCGGGTCAAACCTAGTCTCTGACAGTCAACATTTGGTCAAGGCACCAACCCTTAATATTTCAAATGTTGGGTACCAAAGCTAGGTATTGGAGATTTGTTAGGTACCAAACGTTAAATAACCTTAATTATAAAGACAAGAAATATAATGCGGAAGTAAAGTAAAACACACGACACACAAGATTTTGTTAACGAGGAAAACTTTAAGGCAGATTAACCCCGGGTCCAGTTTTGAATACTCTCAGAATTAAGCCGATATACAAATTGATTACTGCAACTTCTTATAGTTGAGACCAAGTAAATTATTCCTATTAATTGAGTTTTTCAGTATCTCTGTTCCTACAACCAGTTTACGCACGTGAACCCCAAGGTAGAGTCCACTGAATCAAGTATATGTAAAATGGTTTTGTCACTAAAATTGACAAATGGGGAGATTGTTAGATCATTGGTCGGTGAACCCATTGGCGTTGGTATGTCAAGTTGTCAAATTTAGACGCCAAAACACATTCTTGATTTAGTATGCTAAAGTCAGTTTCGGGCTAGATTAGGATTAAGAAATAGAGTATGTAATCATAGTTATCCTTGAAGACTGAAGATTGAAGACTCACGAAAACATGTACGGAGAAATTCATTAAAGGTTAGTAACAAATACTTGTTTTTCTTGTTTATTTTTCCTCTCTATCTATCGAAACAAAGTGCTCACTCTTTAGAATAATTATTATGATGGTAAATATACTTTTGTATACACCTGAGAATTTTTCAAGCCTCAAAGTTAGTGAAAATAACCACTGACCTTGGTAAGGTCTCCATGTTATAGTGAATGAAAATACGAAATTAACGATCCAAGAATCACTCAATTCCGAGTTATAACGAAGAAGTTATTAGTGATTTACTAAAGGGGAAAATGTAAGGCTAAAGGTTGATTACGTGAACATGAAATTGTTCACGAACTTTTAGCAACAATTTGTGAAATGAAACCACAAATACGTGACGCTGGGTTTGTTTTAGTCAAGTACTCCCTCCCTTTCTAAAAAATAGGGTTGTTTGGTTTGTAGAATATTAAGAAAACTAATCATTGTAGCCACTTTTCCATATTTTTTCATAATTTGTCCTTGGTACCATGTCATTTGATATCAGAGAAAAAAGGGAGAGAGAAGTGGTCCCTTTTTGTGTTAAGAGAGACAAGTGGTCCCTCCATGGTTAGATTAGTAAATTTGTAATATTTGACTTTCCATTTATGGAAAGAAGACTTTTTTTTGACACATCCAAATAAGGAAATTAATCTATTTTTTAGAAACAGAGGGAGTAATTGGTGTTTTCTTTCCTAGACAAGGTGACATCGTTTTTAAGCAACTTAGCCTTGATCATTCATTATAAATAGAGGTTTCATGTAACTACACAAACCATCCCTGGGAAAATTGTGTGTGAGTTGCATAAGGTTGTTTTCCACATCTTTGTTCTTCACGAACAAGAGTGAGTTTTTGAACATTTATTTGGGATCGTAAAGCACGGGCAAGCTATCTTCTTTGATGATTACAAAACTTGTATCTATGTTCAAAAAACGGAGGTCTAACAACCACATCCAATATTTCATTTAGGAAATCTGTACGGACTAACTCCAATATAATTTCAAGAGAATCAACTAGACAGTCAGACTCAATCAAGGAAAATATATCCAAGAGTTATATCTTAATTTCTCAAATCAATCTGCAATAGACATATAGAAATCTATGAGCAGGATTAATATGATAAATAACTAGGATGGTACCAAAGACCAAATCCAAGCGTCAATCAATTTTAATCAACAACCAAAGGTTGGATTCGCTAATTGATTGAACTACACACAACCTGTGATATTTCAATTGTATAAAAAATATAATGCGGAAAAGAAATAACACAGACACAAGAAATTTTGTTAACGAGGAAACCGCAAATGCGGAAAAACCCTGGGACCTAGGTAAGATTTGAACACCACAATGTATTAAGCCGCTACAGACTCTATCCTACTACAAGTTAACTTCAGACTGGAATTTAGTTGAGCCCTAACCAATCTCACACTAATTAAGGTACAGTCGCGTTCCTTATGCCTCTGCATCCCTGATAAGCATGTATATGCTACATTTTATACCCATATTTATATTAGCTATGATACAATATTTTAGTTACTAATACTATTTTAGTTCTTTTGTAGAAAGTACAAATGAATTCGATCATCCAGCGAATAAACAACAAAATGTGAGACTTAATGGTGTTTGCGACGAAAATGGAAAAATGTGGTTGGCCTGGTACTTCCATATATCAGCAACCACAATGATGAAATGTGGTTGGCCTGGTATTTCCATGTATCAGCAACCACAATGATCAATTATGCTGGCCTGGTATTTCTATATATCAGCAACACTTATTATGCTGGCCTGGTATTTCCATGTATCAGCAGCCGGGTTGGCCTGGTATTTCCATGTATCAGCAACCACAATTATGAAATGGGGTTGGCCTGGTATTTCCATATATCAGCAACCACAATGATGTAATGAGGTTGGCCTGGTATTTCCATATATCAGCAACCACAATGAAAAAAATGACAAAATGTAGCTGGCCTGGTATCTCCATATATATCAACAACATAAAATTGTTTCATAGGCGAGGCACAAATGCAGCAAATGAATTGAAATCAAAGGTGGGCACATGCAAACTGAATATGAGAGTATTTTATCTTTCTTACTTTATTACAAATATATTCCACCGGGAAAGATAATTTATTTGCCATGTGAATAATTAATTGAGGAATATTTACACGTGAGATTATTTTGGAAATAAAGTAACTCTTTCTTCATTTGGGATATTTTGGAAATAAGGAGAGATTATTATTTCATTGGAAGAACGAGGTGGAAATACTACTTGGGGAAAGATACTGATGACGCCATCAACTTGCATGCAAGATATTTTCATAGAATAATTTATTTCGATTCTTTGATTAATGAAATAAAAGAAAGGGAAGGTTATAAGAAGGGGTGTCGACTATTTGAGAGGGGAGGCGGCCGCAGAGCCGTTGACAGAGAGAAGAGGCAACAAGGGTTTGGTGTATTCGAGTTTTCTTTTCTCATGGTTTTCTAAGTTGTTTGTTAGGGTTTAGATTGAAGCCAATTTATTTATATGAACTCTACGATGATATTTCCAATAATGATTCATTGATTAGTGATTTCTCTTCATATAGCTTGGTGTTTAATCGATTATGTGATTTTCTTGATTACTTATACTTTTCAATTGATATAGCGTGCTTGGTTAAATTCTTTGACGCAATATGCTTTAGAATTGATATGTAATACTTTAGAATAATTACCCGTGAAGCGAAGGAAATTACAGCGGAGAAACCATATTTTAGAATTTAAACATATTATCTTCCGAGACATGAGATTGATTTCGAAATTTTTCTTGAGTAATAAATAGAGATTAGTCGAGTTTATATGATTGAATTGGTAGAAATCGAAAACCTTAACAACCCGTTACCCATTTTGTTTATTGTTTGAATTATTTATTATTTCATTTTTTCCCAAATATCTGAAAAATCGCCAAACATCACCTTATTGATTTGTTAGTTTTTGGTATTAGTTAGTAGTATTATTTTCACACTCCTTGTGGGAACGACCTGTATTTTCCATTATCTACTAGTTAGACACTGTGCACTTGCAGTATTATTATTGTAGGTTTCCGAACCTACCAATCCCAGCAGGACTCTAGGCACTTGATTCCCTTAGCTGATCTCACCCACAACTAAGAGTTGCTACGACCCAAAGTCGACGACTTGATAAACAAATCTGTCTCACACATAAAAGTTTGTTGAATAGAAATTTGTCGTCTCCCACAGAAATACCTACGAGTTTGTATTCCGTCTTTTGATAAATCAAGGTGAACATGAACCAATTGATACACCAGACTTATATTCCCGAAGAACAACCTAGTAATATCAATCACCTCACAATAAACTTAACAGTATGGTAGCGGAACAAGACATTGTGGAATCACAAAGAATGAGACTAAGAGTTTTGTGATTATTTTTCATCTTACCTATCGAAGATTAAATCTCGAGAAAATCTTAGAGAAGATAATACTCAATACGATAGAACAAAGTAAGATCAGAATACGCAACTACATAAAAAATAGTTGGGCCTGGCTTCAGAATCCCAATGAAGTCTTTAAGTCGTTAACCTATAATGGTTTTAGGAAAAAACTAGGTTAAAGGAGAATCGACTCTAGTCGCAACTAGTATCACACAGGAGGTGTGGGGATTAGGTTTCCCAGTTGCTAGAGTTCTCCCTTATATAGTCTTCAAATCAGGGCTTACAATCAATGCTACCTTGGTAACAAAGCATTCCATATTCACTGTTAGATGAAAACTTAATTAGATTCAAGCCAATATCTTTCAACCGTTAGATTGTCTTATCTATTTACACACAAATGAAAGGTACCTTCATTTAGATATAGGTAATCGTACCTAAACGTGTACACTTGGTTGGCTAAACAATAGTTAATCGAAGTTATCCATATGAATACTTTCATATCAACCTTGTTCATATTAATCACAACTAGTTCAAATGACTCAAATGAAACTATTTATAGAGTTGTTTAATTGTTTATATACAAGACACAATTGAAGCAAAATCGGTTTTGATTCACTCGAATCAATTCATGAACACTATAGACACGGTTTGAAAGATTGCGTTCCTTATTATATAAATGTATTTGTTCATGAGTATGTAAACATACATAACCGATTTTAGAACTTAACCCACGCATGTATGCAAAGGGGTGCGCATACCTAAGTTCTCAGACTTGGGATTATTCGCCAATATGCAAACGGGTATGCATGTTGTCGTTCATGACCGAACTCAATTGAATCAGTACGCATACAAGTATGCATATTATAATTCTCGGAATTCAATTGTTGAATCAGTACGCATACGGGTATGCGTACTAAATTCCTGGACTTGGAATACACTTGCAACAGTTAGCATACAAGTACGCATAATGTGCCATATCCAATCAGAGGTTAATTGTTCTAAACTCCCATTTTAATCATTGAAACATTTTTGGAAGACGAGATAGATTTCTCACAGAAACTATTAGCTTCAAAGCAATTTTCAAGTGATCAAATTATCAATACGAAACATTCCGAGTCTACATCAAATGAATGTTTCACACAAATCATGTAAGATGTTACCAGACGATTTTCACTGATCATCTTTCGACTTTCGTCAAGAATAAAAGATGAACTTGGTTAAAGTGAAAGCTTACCAACACATATTTCGATAAATATGTAAGCGAGTTAAACTCAGCTCGAAATATCAAATATGTGTAATATAAAGTCTATATAACTCTACAACTTTTGTCTCAATAGGAGATAGAATAGAAATAGACTTTTGAGTGATAGATGAGTTCAATTCTACACAAACCTTTTGTTGATGAAGTTCCACAAGATCCCCTTAGTAGTTCTTCGTCTTCAATCGATGAACATCATGAAGTCTAAAGCTCAACTACACATTCTATCCTATCCGAGACATAGCTATAAGTAGACTAGAAATCAAGACTTATAGTTTTGAAAACTAAACTTGAAATACAAGCTTGAGATAGCAACGCTAGCGAGTTCGACCGAGCAGTGCTCTAATAATCCCCCCTCCCCTGTCAATTTTAGTGATAAAATTACCAATACATATGGATTACAAAATAAATAAACTTTGTAGCTTCTCATCCAAATGCTTGATTTCATTAGTTCTTCAACATTACTCAAAATCTTCGTCAATTCCAAGTACTCCAATGATTCTGAACGTGTTCAACTCAGCATCATAGTTGTTGAAGATCCGTAGCCATAACAATAATAAAACAATTTTTCTCAATTATTTTTATACAATGTCATAGTATTATTACACAACATCAAAGTTCAATTGTATCACAACTTTGACAATAATACTACGGTGATATGTATCACTCCCCCTTAGTCAATACTTTATCTCACAATGAAAACCACTCCCCCTTACATAATGATTCGTAAACCATATGTATTTGTAGTGTGAACTACACAATAATTCTCCTCCTTTTTATCAATATGAATTGGCAAAGGTATGAAAACTAGTGGGATCATAATGAAATTCTCATAGAGATACTTCATGACTAAAAGAGAACATATCAACTTTATTTCGATGATTTCACATTGTCGAAACTTATTGTATTCACCAAGGAGTTTATAAAGATACAAGATAACTCCTACAATATTCCACATCCGCATTCCCCACAAAGATTTGGCAATTAAGTACAAGTTCAAATAAGAACTCTCCCCCATAAAATGTCATTCCCGAAATAACAACAAGAGCGACCTTACTTTTACAAGAAAAGAAGGATTTCATCGGACATCAACAAATTACATGAAACATGAATTTGTATCAAGAAAACTCAATTAAATTAACCACAAAGGAACCTCAATAATTAATTTAAATGGAAATGCTCAATATAAGAAAACTTACGGAGCCGTACAATACTTTCACATAGAAGTGAATCAGGGAAAGATCAATATTGTGGGATATTCAAAGATTCGTTCTATTTTTCATCAATATCCGCATAATGATACCATAGAATTAATCTTTGACATCAAAAGTTCATTCTATTTTCTATCAATATTTGCATAATGACATAATAGACTTAACTTTTGACATATATTGGACAATCATAGTTGACGGACGTAAACACACATATCCCATAACATTATTTGCAATATATAAAACCAATAAAGATTAATACTGAAAAA
The DNA here is from genome assembly GCF_003573695.1 of Papaver somniferum. Lineage (NCBI taxonomy): Eukaryota > Viridiplantae > Streptophyta > Magnoliopsida > Ranunculales > Papaveraceae > Papaver > Papaver somniferum. The sequence continues at coordinate 6,268,464 of NW_020622934.1, forward strand.
TAATCTTCCAAATAAACTTTAGAATTTAAATAAATAAATCTAATAACATTGCAAGATGAAAATCGTTGGCAATAGCTATGTGTAATCACAATATACATTACTCCAAACCCTAGTTATCCTTTTTAAAACAAAAGAATAAATTCTCATAAGAAGTTTCCTAGACATTAAGACCTCTGAGAAATTCTTTATCGTCCCCAAACTCTTTGTCGTCAACAACTATTGGAACATAAGGTTCATGAAGAAATGAGTCAATTCCAACAAACCTTCTTGACTGATGCCGAACCAGGCCTTCTGAATTTCAAGAGTTCTTAGAACAATAGCCTTTATTTGTTGAATCTCATTCCTTGTTTCCTTCAACTCTTCAAGAACACCAAAAAACTTCTGAAATTTCATATTCTTCCTTTTTCTCTTTAAAGTTGTAGAGGAATGAGATTTATCTTTTTCCTTCATGATTGATGGCTTAACAATCATATTAACATCTTTTCCATCAGTAGACATGATGCTTGGAGTCTCCATTGCAAATATGGGATTGTGAGAATACACAAAACAGATTCTACAAGCAGCCTTGTGATAAAAAGAGTTTTCAAGGAAGGAAAAAGGAATTTAGGGTTACAAAACTTTTATAAAAGTAAAATGATTCAGGTACGACCAATTCACATCCCTAAAAAAGGCTGAATTGTCGAATTTAACCCTATTCCAATGACCAAAAAAGAGAAACCTTTTTAATACCAATTTATGATATGGAAGGATCAACAAAATTCCCGAAAACAAAGAGAAAGAAAAAAAAAATCTTTTCCTAAAGCCTGATATGTGCTCATCTCTTGTCTCTTTTGAAATCAGGCATATGAGAGAAGATGCACCTTCAACACAATTAAGTTGTGCTGGGGTGAACAATAATTTGTCCACCATATACTTCTTGTACGAAACTCTTAATACTTTTTTTCACAGAAAGTTTAGACCTTGTTCTTTTTCGAAGGGGTCTAATTTTTTCTTTAGAAATTAACTTTTTCGGAGAAGAATTGGGTTTACTTAACTCATATGAATTAGATTTCTAACAAGTTTGAGATTGTTTGCTAATCGATTTGCTCTACATTGAAGTTTATTGACATATCTTATATTATGTTTGTACTTGTAACACTTAGAGAGTTCATGACCCTTAAAATTACAATAATAACATGCCAATGTGGAGGACGGTTCAGACACCATAGCTGAGCATGCTGCTAAACAAATTGAGGTACCTGAAACATGTGAAATAGAATTTTCAATAGACAGTGAAAAATTCATTTTATCCTCCATAGTGGTTGATGAAGTTTCTCCAGGAAAATATCAAGATTAATGTACGTATTGCTACAATTATAAAAATTAATATTTTCACCAAGGAGTGCAACACTTAACTTTTCATCATCGTTCGGATCATAGTGATCATACATTTCATCAAGAGTTGCAGCAAGACCTTTGTTCCCAGTGTACTTTCTACAATTTGGACAGTCACTGGAAAAAATGACCAAAACCTTTACACTTGAAGCACTGTGGCATATCCTCATCATCAGTATCAACAGTGTCCCTGTCTTTCTGAGGGGCACGGTCGTGGGGTTTAACTGATGACCTGGGTTTATCTCTGATGAACCGTTTACTTCTCTTCAAAAGAAGATCTTTTAACTGTCTTGTGAATAGTGAAACTGAATTGTCAAGATCTTTATCTGAAGAATCAGTCTCAACAGGATCAACAACAGAGTTGCTAACACTTTTGCTTTTGTCAAGAAATTAGTGTTCTTTTGTGCTTTGAAAGCAATATCATTCCCAGATTTGGTGTATGCTCATGATCAAAGATCTTTAACTTCCCAACAAGAGTATTTCTAGAAAGTGTATTAAGGTTATTTCCTTCAACGATGGCATGTTTCTTAGAATCGTATTTGGCGGGCAACGATCTGAGAATTTTCATCACAATGTCCTTTTCAGGAATAGTCTTACCCAATGCAAAAGATGCATCAACAATTTCAGTCACTTTGTGATTAAACTCATCAAATGAATCTTCATCAGCCATATGAAGGTTTTCCCAATCAGAATTTAGGTTTTGAAGCCTAGCTTCTTTCTCAAAGGAATTTCCTTCGAATACAGTTTCTAAGATATCTCAAGCTTCTTTAGACTTAGTGCACGTAGTCACATGGTGCTGAAGATCTGGAGTAATGCCATGGATGATAGCATTTAATCCGTCATAATTTTTCTTTAAAGATAATCTTGGCAGGATCATATGCACCATTATCCTTTGGAACAGTTACATCGCCTTCTGTAACAACTGGAGGATCATAACCATTAACTACACGAACCCAATGATTGAAAATCACGTGCTTGAAGAAAGGCACGCATAACAATTTTCCACCATAAGTAATTCGAGCCATCTAAGACTGGTGGTACGTTTATAGATATAGCGTTTCTGTCCATAGAGTCAGATTGCTACAAACACAGACTTATGAGGTTTTAAACGTGTTTGCCTGCTCTGATACCAATTGAAAAAACGGGGGTCTAACAACCACACCCAATATTTCGTTTAGGAAATCTGTATGGATTAACTCTAATATAATTCTAATAGAATCAACTAGACAGTCAGACTTAATCAAGGAAAATATATCCAAGAGTTATATCTCAATTTCTCAAATCAATCTGCAATCGAACAAATAGAAATCTGTGAGCCGGATTAATATAAGAAATAACTTGGATGGTACCAAAGACCAATATCCAAGCGTCAATCAATTTTAATCAACAACCAAAGTTTGGATTCACTAATTGATTGAACTACGCACAACCCTTGATATTTCAATTATATAGAAAATATAATACGGAAAAGAAATAACACAGACACTAGAAATTTTGTTAACGAGGAAACCGCAAATGCAGAAAACCCCGGGACTTAGTCCAAATTTTAACACCACACTGTATTAAGCCGCTACAGACTCTAGCCTACTGTTTGTACCCTATTAAAATAGTGTACGTGCATACCACACAAGCTATTTGATATCGGTAAAATACGGTTTGTTAAATAAACCCATTGGGTTTATTACGGAAACCCATCGATTTATTAAAGAAAACCATTTGGTTTATTATGGAAACTCGTGGGTTTATTAAGGAAACCCACATGGCTCATTATAGAAGCCCGGTTCGGTTTATTGTGGATACCCGTGGGTTTATTAGGGAAACCCACATGGCTTATTATAGAGCCCGGTTGGTTTATGTGGAAACCGTGGGTTTATTGAGGAAACCCACATGGCTTATTATAGAAGCCCGGTTCGTTTTATTGTAGAAACCAAGGGTTTAATATAGAAGCAGAGTCTAGATTATTGTAGAATCCCAAATGATTTATTTTAGAAGTCATTTTGAGATAGACACAAATCTTGGAAGATAGACAAGGATCTTCCAAGATAGTTACAAATCTTGAAGAGATAAATATGGATCTTTCAAGATAGATACAAATGTTGTGGGGATATACACAAATCTTGAGAAGATAATAAGGATCTTTCAAGATTTACTCAAATCCCATGAAGATAGATAAGGATCTTGTAGGATATACTCAAATATTGTGAAGGTAGACAATGATCTTCCAAGATAAACTCAAATCTTGACAAGATATATAAGGATCTTTCAAGAAAGATATGGATCTTCAAGGGTAAGTGTTACGTGCATATTTTGCATATATTTAGTGTCGAATCCATGCTAGTAATTGCTTATATTCTTGCAAATTATTGTATATTACGTTTGTTTTGTTTTATTTATATCTTTCTAGGTGAATTATCCAAAAGAAGTGAATTGGCACATATTTGTGCAATAAAAGAAGTTAGCTAAAAGCGGAGAAGGGCCAAAGACCAAGTGAAACTCGTGCAATTCTAGGAGTTCTTGATATCATCTCGAAGAGATCGAAAATACGAAGCCAACGGCGAAAGAATGGAGTCAATCTGACGTCTTATGGAGAAGTTATGCGCGAGACGAGAAGTTGAGCTTGTCGGTTCCTCGAAATTGACAGTATAACGGGAATGAAGCGGAAGATGTAAATGGACTGAACAGGGAGATGACGAGTTTGGTCGACGGAAGAGTAGCTCGGTGATCGAATGGATTTGAACTGTGTTGGTTCTTGTTGCTGTCAATGAAACTCAAGCAAGAAGCCGTGATAAGATGGAACGGCAGATGATGGCAGCAACGGAATAATGACTGTTGCCATTGAAAAGAATAATGGGGTTGTTGTCGCTGGAACCATTGTGAAGCTGGCAGCTGAAATGATGATGCAATGGGAGAATGAGATGAATAGACAGAGAGTGAAACATGGTATGGAGAAGTTTGAAGTCAGGCAAGAGAGAACTCAGTTGCTATGGTAGAAGTTGGGTCTGATGTTCAGTTGAAGCGTAGAACAGAGGTGATGGGTTACTGCTGTTGAGAACCATATAATGGCAGTTGAGCTCGAGAGGAAGAGTGACCAGAGTTTGCTGAGCGATGAGTTGGCTGAGTTCTGAGAAGAAAGTGATGAAACTTGGGCCGAGAAGTGGGTTTGTTGTGACGCTGTGGATGATATATGGGCAGTGATCGGTAACAGACGAAGAACTGGGTTGTTGCTATAGTTTTCTCGGTCATTGGCAATAAAGAAGAATGATGGAGATTGGTGAAGACAGAATATGGCTGTTGCGATCGGACTCAGTTGGCAGTAATGAAGGTCGATGGATTTACCCATGAAGTTGGCAGAGAAGCTCGAGAAGACATGAAAGGCGCTGCTAATGTGACAATGGAGAAAAGAAGTTTGGTTATTCACAGGGAAATCTACGTATGGGTTTTCCCAGTCGACGATAAACACCGGAAATCAGGTGAACTTACGGAGTGGTTTTACCAGCGTAAGTGATTCCAGGGAGTCAGGTGAACCTACAGAGGTTTTTTTTCCACCGTATGAAAACTCAGGGAGAAGAAGAATTTCTGCCGTGGAATAAGAAGGAAAATTTTGTACTGTCAGTTCCAGTAGACTGACAGTTAAACAAGACAGCCGAACAATGTATTGGGCTGGACTTTTCAGCTTCAAAGGTGGCCCACTTGGCTATATAATCCACTTCTTCTCACGACCAGATTTACAAGTGATCTGTTTATGGAATTTTGGCTCATTTTTGCAACCGTTTTGCACTGGATTCTAAGCACGGCTCTAACTACAACTTGGCCACTATATAAGGGGCCCATCTAATATTTTTGGAGGATATCTTTTAATCTTTAATTACGCCTTTAGAGAGAAGAACACAAGGAAGAAAAGTTAGGGTTTTAGAACGATTTTATCATTGTAATAATTTCTCTTTCATTTTTTTATATATTTAACATGGGTGTTTCTACATCCATGAGTATCTAAACCCATAATTGATTGAGGATGAATTCTAAGTTCTAGACTTGATTTGGATTAATATATGCATCTATTTTGAGTTCTTCATATGATTATTTTTGCTTCTACTTTAATGAATGTCTATGATTGATTAATTGATTGCTCTAGGTGGCCAACTACAGTAGTTTATTGATTGATTAATTGCTAGTAAAAGGTTAGGATATTCGTGTCATTGTTGAATAACCCAACACAAATAGAAAACATGAGACCTTGCAGAGGGATTCTGTGAAGCAATCGCGTGTAGAACAACATTAGAAAGTGTACCTTGTGCTAAGAGTCTAACTACTAAGATTAACCTAAGTCATAAAATATAAATCATTCGACCAAGTTACACCTTGAGTGCGCTACTACTTGGTGGCTTGGACGAATAGAATCTGATATTCAAGCGCTTTGGTATCTAGTGACCAAAGGACTTTAGGGGATAGCACTACGCTAGTTGATATTCCACGGTTGATATTAATCTATGATTAGTGATGGATTGATGAATATATTAACTCATTGACGGTTTAGTAACGAAGAAGGATTCCTCGATCATCTCTCTCCATATTGCTTACAACTTACTCCTCTAATTATTTTGTTTATCTACTTTTAAATCTAACACAAATCCCCCATTGTGACCTTTTGAACAACTAAATCTCACTGTTCTTCGTGAGAACGAACTTGAATTTCATTATATTACTTGTTAATTGAGTGAAATTAAGATCATTAATTTGTTGCACCCACGACACGCATCAAATTTTGGCGCCGCTGCCGAGGAGCAGTTGGTTCTTTAGTTGTTATCTATTTTTGCTTTTAGTTTTATTTTTAGTTCTTGATTTAGCTTTTGAGAATTTTGTTTCAGGTACCTAATCCCTGGCACCGAAACAGTGGGATTACCCAAGGTGCGGAATTCGAACTCGCAAGGGAACGGTACTACAAGCACATCAACATGCGCATCCAGAACCTTCTACATAAGAGATGTTTAATACAGGCGACGAGAGAGATCCTCCACCACCTCCACCCCCGGGGAGGAAGTTAGGAGATTTGACATCTCCATGCTTAGAATTGAAACCACTGTGCATTACAATCACTAACCCAGTGGAGTTGAAGTCGAATTTACTTCATCATCTACCAAAGATCAAGGGACATCCATGTGAAAACCCAAATTGACACCTTCAACATTTCCAGAACACGATGACAAGTCTGAGGCATGCAACCGCAAACAGAGGTATGGCTATGCTACAAGCCTTCCCGTTCTCATTGACAGACTTAGCAGAAGAATGGTTGTATTGTCTTCCTCCAGGGAGTGTTACAACATGGACTGAGATGAAAAAGTTATTTCTGGAGAAATATTTTCCTGCTTCCAAAGCGGCATCCGTTTGTAAGGAGATTAGTGGCATTCTACAGATGTCTGGGGAGTCTCTATATGAATATTAAGAGAGGTATAAGAGTTTTTTGGCAAGCTTCCAACACCATAATATATCCTAAATACTTATCATTCAATACTTCTACGAAGGATTACTTCCAGAACATAGAAATTTGATTGATGCGGCTGCCGGTGGTTCACTTACTGAGAAGACAATCTCGCAGGCAACCAGTTTGATTGAGAGTATGGCTGTCAATGCTCAATAATTATACACCAGAAACAACTCTAATGTCAGAAGAGTTAGCGAAATGGTAGAGTCTGCACATTCAGAGCAACAGATGAACAACATAGAGAAGGTAGTACAATGAATGGCAGCAGTGATTATTCCTACTTATGAAGAAGAGTCTGAATAGGTGAATGTTGTGTTCCCTAATCAGTTGCCAAGGTATGATCCCTACTCTAATACTTATAATCCAGGTTGGAAAGATCACCCAAATTTCAGTTATGCAAATCAGCAAGCTGCAACTCGTAATCCTTATGGGCGACAAAGTGGTTTTCAACAACCACAGTTCCGACCACAACCTCCACCTCAACCTCAGCAGCAGACTCAAAATTCTAGTTTAAAGGAGATGATGAAAATAATGATGCAAAAGCAAGATGCAAATGCTCAGTGTCAAGATATAATTCTGCAGAAACAAGATATGGCTATAAAGGACTTGCAAATTCAAATTGGACAGTTGGCTACAGACATGAATGAAATAAAGGCACATAATTCGAAAAAGTTGCCATCACAAACTTTTGTGAATCCAAGAGAGAATGTCAATGCAGTGCTTTTGAGGAGTGGGAAGCAAACAGAAGAGCTAAAACAACAAGAAAAGGTTAGTCCCGACTTAGAAAAGGAGTTAGAGGTGGAAACCATTCCAAAGGAAAAGCCAATTTCAACCGGCCAACCTAAGGACATGGTTCCTACTTTTACCCCACCACCTCCTTTTCCTAGTTGTTTTTCCAAGTCAAAGAATCAAGCTCTAGACAAGGAGATTATGGATATTTTCAGCAAGGTGCATATTAACATTCCATTTATTGAGGCCATCAGAACGGTACCCAGGTATGCCAAGGTTTTGAAGAAGGAGAGGTTGATTGCTAACGAGGCACTCAAGTGGGAGAAAGTTGTTAGAGCATCGATCGGTCGAACTCGCATGCATTGCTATCTCAAGCATGTTTGTCAATGTTAGTGATCAAAACTATAAGTCTTGATTTCTAGTCTATTGTAGCTAAGTCTCGGACTAGGGTAGAAAGTGTAGTTGAGCTCAAGGACTTCACGGCAATTCATCATAAAAGTATAAGAACTACTGAAGGAACCGGTGGAACTTATCGACAAAAAGGTATGTGAAGACTTGAACTTATCTATCACTCAAAAGTCTATCTACTCTATCTCCTACTCATTCAGACAAGAAGTTGTATGCTATATATATAGACTTTGATTATACACATTTGGTATTTCGAGCCGAGTATACCTCGCCTATCTATATCTCGAAATATGAGTTGGTAATCTTTTCTCTTTAACCAAGTTTATCTTTACCATGTGACGAAAGTCATGATATGTTTCAATCATCTTGAAAATTGCTTTGACGATAAATGGTGTAACAACTGTATAACGTCCTTTAAGAATGTTTCAATGATTGAAATGAGAGTTTAGATTACATAACCAATGGTGGACATAAGCATTGTTGTGGAAACACATTTATGTATAAGTCCTATTCCTTGAACCAAAGTTTGCGAACTTTGTTGATCAAGAGAACCGGAAGAATGGCGTGAGCCAAGTACGCGAACTCAGTCCGTGAACTGCCAAAGTTCTCAAACCCGAGAATTTATGCTGGAGTTGACAAACTATTTGTGTGAAACTAAGTCCGCGAACCCAGTCCGCGAACCGGAGAAGTTCTCATACCTGAGAATTTTTGCCGGAGTTTGTAAACTCTCCCCGGTAACTTAAGTCCGCGAACCTAGTCTGCGAACTTGAGAAGGTTATATATCTGAAGATGATTTCTGAACTTAAACTTAAAAGGACTAAGGAATGCAGTTTTCAAACCGTGGCTTAACAAACCTAAAAGCGTGCATTATCAAATGTGTGTAACAAGCTAAGTTTTCAATCTAACGATTGAGAAATATTAGCTTGAATCTAAATCAGATTTTCATCTAACGGTGGACATTGATTGCTTTGTTAAAAGGTAACTTAATTGCAAACCCTGATTTGAAAGACTATATAAGGGCAACTCTAGTATCTGTGCAAAATAATCCCCACACCTCACCTGTGATACTAGTTTGCATACTAGAGTCGGTTCTCCTTTAACCTTTGGTTTTCTTCTTCAAAAACCAGGTTAACGACTTAAAGATTTTATGGGATTGTGAAGCCAGACCGATACTACTTTTATCGTAGTTGTGTGATCTGATCTTGCATCTTCTATCGTACGAGTACAATCAGATTGATTGGATTGAGATTGATATCTCTGATAGGCAAGATATAAAAAGTAATCATAAACATCTTCGTCTCATTGTTTGTGATTCCGTAACATCTTGTTTCGCTACCATATGATTAAGATTGTTGTGAGGTGATTGATAAATCTAGGCTGTTCTTCGGGAATATAAGATCAGATTATCAATTGGTTCCTGTTCACCTTGATTATTATCAAAAGACGGAACAAAACCTTTTAGGGTTTATCTGTGGGAGACAGATTGATCCTTTGATAGACTCGTCTGTGTGAGACAGATTTGTTTATTGTTAAGTCTTCGACTTTGGGTCGTAACAACTCTTAGTTGTGGGTGAGATATACTAAGGGAATCAAGTGTGCAGTATCCTGCTGGGATCAGAGGCGTAGGGAGTGCAACTGTACCTTGGATCAGTGGGAGACTGATTGGGGTTCAACTACAGTCCAGTCTGAAGTTAGCTTGGAGTAGGCTAGTGTCTGTAGCGGCTTAATACAATGTTTGTTCAATCTGGACTAGTCCCGGGGTTTTTCTGCATTTGCGGTTTCCTCGTTAACAAAATTTCTGGTGTCTGTGTTATTTCTATTTCCGCATTATATTGTTTTATCTTTATTACTGAAATAATACAGGTTGTACGTTGTAGATCATCAATTAGAATATCCAACCTTAGGTTGTTGATTTTCATTGATTGATCCTTGGATATTGGTCTTTGGTACCATCCAAGTTATTCCTTGTGTTTTATAGAAGACTCGTTGATTTCTATTAGCTCGAGAAAATCAAAACAAGAGAGAGATATTAACTCCTTGAGATACTTTTACCTAGATTGAGTCTGACTGTATAGTTGATTCTCTGGAAAGTATTTCGGAGTTAGTCCATACATATTGCTAAGCGAAATATTGGATGGTGTTGTTAGACCCCCGCTTTTTCAAAAGTGCTTCAGCTATGTTGCTAAAAAAGATGCCTGCAAAGTGTAAAGATCCTGGTGGTTTTATAGTGCCAATTACTATTGGTGACAATAGTTTGAGCGTGCTTTGCTTGATTTGAGAGCTTCCATAAGTGTGATGTCAGCCGATGTTTATGATTCATTGAATCTTGGACCTTTAAAGGAGACATGGATTATCATTCAATTAGTTAATTAGTCTAACATTTATCCTAAGGGACTCATGGAAGACGTGTTGGTGCAAGTGAATGAACTAATCTTTCCGGTTGATTTCTTTGTTGTGGATATGCATAATGGGGACAATTGTTCGTCTATTTCATTATATCTTGGGAGAACATTTATGAATACTGCTAAGACGAAGATTGGTTGCGATACTGGGACACTCACTGAAAAGGAGAGGGTACCCAAATATACCTGAAGCTAAAACTTTTCCTACCTATAAGTCTTTTCTCCGAAAGTGATTGTCTATGGACTGAGTCGAGACAATGCAACTAATTGGTTCACACTTCGTGTGATCGCCTATGGATACAAGATCGAGACAATGCAACAATGAAGTATGTTTACTTGATAAAAAGGTTCGGACTTAACCAAACACAATAGAATTGCTTATCAAGTAAATAGGAATTAACGTTTGTGTAATTTAATTTAATTATAATAAAATAATTATAATGCGGAAATATAAAGTAAATGACACAGCAAGATTTTGTTAACGAGGAAACTGCAAATGAAAAAAAATCCCGGGACCTTGTCCAGAATGGAATACTCTCAGGATTAAGCCGCTACACAAAATTAAACCAACTTCGTATAATTGAGACCAACCAACAAAATTATAGTTCACCTAGTTCCGTATGTATTCCCACGCCTCCAACTTATGAATAAGTCACGTACTTGGAACAATTCCTTTGGTTCGTATTCCAAACAGTAAAGGAACAAAAAATCTGTTTGGTATCAACTCTCTTAAACTAAGTGATATGAGTCGGACAAAGGCTCTTCTGTTTATCTTAACATAAACTCCTTCGTCAAGTTCTTAGATCTATCTTATGTTCAATCACCAAAGTAATTGTTAATATTTTTCAATCAATACTTTTAATCACCAAGAATTGTATTGACGCCAATCTACATAACTAATCAATCCAATCTACCACAAGGATAAACCGATTATAGTTTGGATCCTCTTATACCGAAACAAGTATTGTGCACACCAAAGATTATGAACCCAAAATCAGAATTCTCTAATATCTTCTTTGTCTTCAAATCTTCTTAGATCTTCAATAAACACCTGCACACAACAACTTGAATCTCTTGTGATTAATCACGCACAGAATGGAGTCTATTAACAATGGATTATCACAAGATCGCCTCTAGCACTAACAACAGTCTAAAGATCCCTGTCGAAACTTCGATCTAGTTGAGTGAATCTTATATCAGAAGAGAGGATTCTCAAGCATAAACAAACTAGGTGCAATCAAAGTTTAACCACCTTTAGTCAATCAAATCAATCGAAAACACAAGATAAACCGCAATTATCTAGTTTCCCACCAACTACTCCTAGAGCTTATCAATCCCAAGGTAGACTTTAAATTGAGCGGCCATAAGAGCTTTCGCCTAATTAGGTTACTCTCCTCTCCGAATATGTGGCTACACCAGTAACAACACAACTGAGGAAGGTTGCTGTCACGAAGGATTAGTTTGATAGAAATGCAAACTTCAAGTATTTATAGACAAGTAAGTTTGGACACCAAAGAATTTCCAAAACCGAAAATATTCTCAAAGATATTCAATATATTCCAAATTTGGTTTCTATAATTCCTGGAAATGCTCTGTCCAAAATAATGACCGAAAATATCTTTGGAAAATCTCAACTAGTAAATGCACATTACTAATTCTTATTTTCCTAAAATAAGATTAACAACCTTAATTAAAAGATTCTTAACTTATTTATAATTCGATCCTGGGATTTTCTTCCTGTAGCTATTAAGGAATAACTTTGAACAATAAAAGATAAACATTATTGTACGTGTTCAAAGTATGCCGACATCCTTACTTCGTAAGTCCTCTTTCATACTTGCAATCTTGAAACCGATTTGCCACACTTCCAAACAAGTTTAGAATTGGTTCATCTGACTTTCAAGAACTATGCGATTGATTAAGAAACACTCAATCACAAATCATGGGTTTAACGGTTCTACCAAAAAAAGTTTTGGTTCTACCTCGATATGAGTACTGTGCATAGTCACACTAGCTTTCCAAAATTCGGTTGACTAGGTACTAGGATCGGTTCCCCACATATATATGATATCTAACTTATATGTGTTGCACATATCCAGAGGATCGGTCCCCCTTTTCCTAAAAAGTGTTGCACATGTCCATTGGATCGGTTCCCCTTTCTGCTAAAAACTTGATGCACCTCATACAAGGATCGATTCCCCTTTGTGATGTGTTGCACCTCTTCATAGGATCGATTCCCCTTTAACCAGATTCGGTTCAGCAAATCACAAACTCGATCATACCATCTCAGTTGATTACTTAAGATCGGTTTCACTAATAAAAGTCATACCAATACATAAGTCAAGCCTTTGTGAATAGTTTTACCAAGAACACAAACAAGTCGTGAGCGTTATACTAAATCACACATATTGGATGTTATATGCAATGAATAACAATCCCAATAATGCCTGGCGATTTATTTTTCGATTCATGAAAAAGTTTATGATCTCACTTCCTTAAAACACATGTAAAAACATTGTTTCCTAGGATGAAATCCTCACCTCATACCCATACATAATCACAATAGCATTTAAACGATTATGTCGATGTCTTATCTACAAAGTTGAATGGTTAAGGAATAAACTTCATATTGTATTCCTTAATACTATGTATATCTAGAGTTCAAATATGCTTCGCAGTTTTGTTTTCAATATGCAGGACTTGAAAGATACGTTAGGGAATGAAACATTTCAAGTCAAATATCACTAACCTCAAGTGGAAGGATGATTGTTGTTGTTGTAGCTCCTTGCTTCTTCATATCTTCAAGACTTTTCAATACTTGTAATGTCTCATATCCTAATACTTTCAAGCTAACCTATACGAAGTTTACTCTAGTACATAATCAAGCGACTCTTAAAATGAGTTTTGATTCACTAAAATATGACAACCAAACTTGGCATACCAACGCTTGGTGGGTTCAACCGAGCTATTCTCTAACAATCTCCCCTTTTGTCAATTTTAGTGACAAAACTCTTCCAATCATATGGATAAACAAATTACAAGAATTCATTACACATACGCTTAGTTCCCGAATTCAACAACACAATAACTTGCATTCATTCAATCCTTAAATGTCACTGTTGACATTATAATAACAAAGCTAATACTCCCCCTCAAGGTGAGATAGGTGGATTTTATCAATGCGCACGTCTTTGTTATACCAAGTAATATGATTTGTTACTCCCCCTTAGTCTATGCTTTCACTCTTTCGTTAGATAAATGTTTAAGCACAAATGTTCTTTTCCTTAGTGATACCAATCAATATAAAATCAATACCAGTATCACTTGTTTACTCCATATATTTCTCCCCCTTTTTGTCACAAAATGACAAAGACAAAAAATAAATAAAGGACAACACGAAAAGAATCTTACAAATCTCAAAATAGACTTGCAAACCTATAGAGTTAAGCACGAGGGTTCCACACACCATTTTTGATAACCAATACCAAAACCGAAACTACAAGTAGTTTTATTTTGATATGTTACCAAGGAAACAATTGTACGAAATTTTTTTCCCAATTTAGTTTAGCAAACCAAAAATCAACTAAGCAACTTAGTCCCTTTGCTAAACCGATTGTACATATACAACTGCTTCATTCGATAAGACCAAAATAAAGATAACTCTATATTTATCATTGGGTTCTAATTATCCATATAACTTAGACCTTTCAATTTTAAACAAGACAAGTACTAGGTTAGTTAACTAGCATTTCTTGTTAAGGCATTCGAAACCTCCACTTTGATACTAAGATCAGAATTAACTTAGTTTCTCTTATCCGGAATCGAATTGGACTAAACAACTCATCCCCTAATCATTTTATTTCGTTAAGCCATAAATAATTCATACAAACCAAATAAATTAACTTGCAAAATTATTCACCTCAACCAGAAGCAATTGAATCAACATAAGCATTAAAATACTGCAATTGCACCGAAATTTTGTAAGCCTAAACAATTGATATCACACAAAAACCAAGATAACAATAGTTTTTCTTAACCGGGACCAATTGAATCACACACACATCCATACACACATCATGGAATAAAACATCAATTGTACCGAAATTTTGTTAAGCAAAAGCAAAATATATATGGAATAAAAATCAGGATTTTCTTAAACAGGAAAAGAATTTAACTAACAACATTATTACCTCAAATTTCTTATCCACTTCTCCAATATGTTTGCATCTTCGTCCAGGGAGAATTGATATCGAAATATCATCATGTTGTCATCCTTATGCAAAAACAAAAGAATAACAACAACCAACCTTTACCAGAGAAAGGTTGAAAATCGGTTTTAACAATTGCAAGCAAAAGTTGAAAACCGTCGAAACACATATGCTTTTATGTTAAACCAAAACCGATTCAACATATTGTGACTTTTTCACATATTGTTTCTACCAGAACCCCTCATGATCCTTTGATAAAGCCTACCAACATGGGTTGGAACTTAATCCTGCTAAATCAAAAAGTCACCCAAACCATAAGGGTTCACAAAATTATGAGATCGAATATCAAGGTAATAAAACCGAAATCAAACATCCTATAAACATCCATAGCAATAATAAAGCATTCAAGCACATGTTATGTAAATCAAAAACCATCACAAGAAAAATTATAAATCAAATGATTTTATTCATAATAGTTTTATTCAAAATAGACCTAATACAATCAATGAGAGGAATCAAAAATTGATGTCTATTTTTCTAGATTAGGTATTACAGCACATAACTTAATCTCTAGAAGACTCCCCATTATTTACCGAAGATTCTTTGGTGTTTTGATTCTTGAGTCTTCTCTTGTCTTTTAGATGACTGAGTGTTTGTTTTAGAAGATTCAATTCCACAATCGACTTCAAGAGGTTGGACTTGATCAGTTTTTCATTTACTACTGCAGTTTCCAAAATCCCACGAGCGACTTCAAAATCTCTCATTAACATAAGCATAAGATCAAAAGAAATATGATTATTTTTATGTTCATCAGAGAAGTAGCATCTGAACTCAACTGGAAAGGTTTCAAGTTTTCGAAGTTGATATTCAATGTCAATAGTATTTTCACCCATCTTTTACCGTGGACAGAAGGATCGGTCCTATAGATGGTTTATATAATAATCCATTGGTTACCAAGATTGAAATACTTAATCACGGTATTTTTATTTGTGAAAGTACAGACTTTCGGAAACATCATAAAGTTTTTTCGGAACCAGTATGACCTAGGAGTTCTGAGAATATTTTTCCCAACTTTTCTCATGAACTTTCCAAAGATCGAAAGCATTTTTCTAAAAATAGAAAAGATATTCCAAGTATAGAAAATAATTTAGATATTCAAGAGTATAATGTTATATGTTCTTCATATTCTTGTGCTCTTTTAAGAATTTCCCTTTTTTATTTGGATTGAGCACATCTAGGGAAAATCCAAAGGCCAACATCAGTTGTTGGAGTGATCCAGTGATAGATCAGAATTTATGGAACATGATCCATCATGATGTTTTTGAATATCCATCCTTTTGGGATTCTTCCAAGAATAAACTTCTTTCACTGTGTCACAGCTGGAGTGATTTGATTTTACAGAATAATCAGCTCGATGATCAAAATCATAATCGTGACTTGAAGTTTTTTGAGTTGTGAAATAACCGAAACTCTTATATAGACCCAGGAATTTGTTGGAACATGACATAATCATTTGATGAGATTGTTTCCTGGATTCAATCTTAAACAGTTGACCGACAACAAAACATCATGATCTGAAATCATACTCTTTTGTGTTCAAGAGTTGATATTTACTTCTGTCTGAGAGATAATCATTCTCACCATGGATGACAA